>NC_135614.1:89542500-89632500 GCF_053574225.1 Canis aureus | reverse complement strand
GGCCTCACGTTCCGGTGCAGCACCAGCTGCTGCGAGGACAGCCAGGCGTCCATGCAGCAGGTGCACCAGTGCATTGAACGCTGCCATGCGCTTCTGGCTCAAGCCCAGGCCCTGGTGACCAGTGAGCTGGAGAAGTTCCAGGACCGCCTGGCCCGGTGCACCATGCGTTGCAATGACAAAGCCAAAGATTCAATAGATGCAGGAAGTAAAGAGCTTCCGGTGAAGAGGCAGCTGGAGAGTTGTGTGACCAAGTGTGTGGATGACCACATGCACCTCATCCCAACCATGACCAAGAAGATGAAGGAGTCTCTCTTGTCCATTGGGAAAAGAAGTCTTTGCAATTGGCCATCGGAACTGACAGCGGGAATCTATTTAAAAAGAAACAAGACTTTTTGTCTTTTAAGCGACGTTTATGAAGAAATTAAGGTTGGCAGCAAATTTGAGGCTTGTGTCACTTGCCTCTGGACACTGGTTCCTTTACGTTTCAATCCTAGAAAGTGAAGTGGAAAAAACTGGTGCTAAAATTTGGGTCGGAGATGGCACAGGAGAGTTTTTGTTAGCCTAAATTTCATGTGCTTGTCCTGGCAGTAGGGATCTCCCTTGTACCAAGCCAGAGCCCTGCAAAGTACCAGATTCTTCTTCCTACACAGGTACCAACAGGCTGGCAGGTTCCTGTAACCTGCCTGCAATCTGGTGGTGTGCGCAGAGGTGTTTCTGTTTGTTGCCAACCTCCTGTTTACCAGAAGGATCACCAAATCGTTTTCCATAAGCTGTCAAACAAAATCCACAAGGTCACTAATCTAGAAGGGAAAAAAAGGGTTTCTGGGTCTTTGGTTTGCTTGGTTTTTTATATAGAAGGGCATGAAATGGATTTAAGATATGGAGTTGGGAGAGGCAGTTTGCATAAGAACTTTGAACAGGTCTTGTGGTTATCTGTTTCTGGCCATCAAGGTGTGGGTGTGCATTTCTTGAAATACACATCCCATCTTTCAGCTAGGAGAGAGACCCTGCAAAGACATGACAGGTGATGCTCCATTGGGTATGGGAAGCAGATCTTCCCTCTCGCCAGCTGCCATGACGGGCCCCGAGGCTATCTGCAGCAGAGCGACAGGACAATCTCACAGTGACACTCTCCTTTTTGAAGGGAAAGGGGTTTTTGATTGCACCATTTACCAGGATCCAGGAATGAACACTGAAGGAGGAGCTCTTGTCTTCTTAATTAAGAGAGTTATTAAGTACTGGCTTTGGAAAAACCTGGTTTTTATGGAACAGAATGGGATGAAAACCTAAACTCAGTATTGCTTATTTTGCCCCCAAAATAACAGAGTCCTATTCAGACAATCACTTGGTGACAGGGAGGTCAAAGGAGAAAAAGTAGGCAACTCAAGGGTGGGCTGTGATCCCTTTAAAGCAGAAGAGGGGCAACCCCCCACCCCATTACCAAATGCCACCCTTGCCCCAGGACATTTGCAGCAAGCCGTGTTCCTGCCCCAGCTCTAGCACCTTTTCATTTTGATAAAGACCTTACTGTCTTTTTACCAACTTACTACTTGAAATGATGATATAGTCTGCGTTGGGTGTCTCAAGGCTGTGATCTATTTTCCTAGTGGTTCAGTTTTAAAAAATAAATAAGGTTTAGTTTTTTCCTCCAAAAATAAAAAATAAAAAAATAAAAGGGTCACGGTCTGTTTGCCCTCAGGAGGGAGGGTCCGTGTCTCTCCTGTCGGCTGCAGGGGGTGGTGCTCATGTCAGCGCAGAGAGACTCTGTGTCTACAGCTTCTGAAGTCTCACTGTGGAGACGGCATCTGCAGCCCCTAGAGGCCTTGCTTCAGCAAATACCAGCCACCCCCAGAAATGTCGTCCAGCACCTTCTCTTTGGCTAGTCCCCCATCTCCCAGGCTGGGAATTCGAGTCTCCTCTCTGCCGACTCCTATACTCTTCAGTCGGCTTCACTCCGACACTGGGGAGCTCCATCAGCCGCGATCCTCGATCCTCGGGTGGAAAGAGTGCCTTTCAAGCTGGGTCAGAGCCACCTGGGGGACCATCTGAGACATGGCTCTTTGCAGAGAGCACTGTCTACACATGCCTGGGATGTTCTGGTTAACAGCTCTGCACTGCCAGTGCGCGTTCGCATGCTGTCCTTGAAAAGCCTCTCTCTCTCCTCTCTTTCCTTCCTGCTGAACTATTGCCTTCATCCCAACGATTCTTTTAAAACAAGTACTTGACTTGTCGTAAGACACCAAATGGAACGCTTAATACTAAGTGGGGGTCTTAGGTTCAGGCTCCCTGGAAAAGGCATCGAGCAGGAGGCTGGGGGGTGAGGGCTGCTGGGGGGCCCACCAGCAATCATGCTCATCAGGAAGGAAAAGATGCCCCAGCTGACCCCACCAGGAGCTCTACGGGACCAGGGCTGGCCCCCCGGAGTCATCGCAGAGTGACACCAAGGGAGCGGGTCTTGGTCTAGCGGTTGGATGGGGCCCCCCCAGGAAGGATGCGTACCATTAGGTGGGGCACCCCTCTGGTCCAGAGCGACTCCTGGAGACAGAAGGGACCGCCAGCGCTGTCGCCGATGAGCCCAGGAGCTGCGGGCACGCGCGTGCCAGTCCTGAGGGAGCAGCAGGCCAGGGCCCCGCAGCATCCATTATAGCCAGGTGTTGTGGCAAGAGTCAGACAACAAGCATTTCTTTTAAAAATTCTACTTCTGGCCATTTTGACAGAAAGGTGCTCTGTTTGGGGCTCATCTCAAATCACGGAATGTGAGGCTGAGAGCACACCCGAGAGGCCGCGAGCCAACCCAAGGTGAAACGCTGTCACGGATTAGAGCGGTGCCCGCACAAGGTTGGTGGCACAGGGGAGACGCTCGCTGGGTGCCGGAGACTGAGCAACTGTGTCCTCCCCAAATCACGATGAAATTTAGTCCCCAGTGTGACGAGATTTGGAGGTGGGGGCCTTCGGAGAGACTGGGTCTCTGGCCCTAGGATTTGTGCCCTTGTACAGAGGTCCCATGACGCTCCCCTACGTCCCGACCACGTGCGGACACGGAGAGTAAACCATGAACCCGGAAACTGGCTCCCAGCTGACACCGATGGCGACCGCACCTGACCTTAGACTTCAGCCTCCAGCACCGTAAGACAAATCTCCGCGGTTTACCGGCCACTCAGTCTATGGTGGCCTGAAGAGACTAGTGCACTGATTATGTGGATAAACACTATGTCCCTGATTGGTGCCTAAAACCCTCAAGGGACAGAGAAAGCATCTACATCATGCTGCACCCAGTATTCAGCATTTGAATGAAAATTGAAAATTTGGTGTCATTATACACGTCTGGGGTGTATAAAACCACAAATACTTGTTTGTAGCTGCGATGCTGAGTTATTTCGTTTGCAGGAGGCTGTTTCCCAGCTATCTGGCATTGTATAGGGATTTTCTTTAGATTCCTTTTAAGGGTGTATGAAACCAAGCTATGAGAATTTTAATTGAGCTTTTTATGATTGGCATTGCATGAAGTCACAGATTTATGCCTAGCAGATTTTTCAAAAATACAATACATTCAGGGTATTACTTACATAAGGCACGTCAGCCTACTTTTTAGTGCTAAAACACACGCGGTGTAACAAATAGAAGTGGCTAAAGATACCCGAAGAAGTAAAAAGACCGTATCCAGATATAGAACTTTTGTGTACATTTTTACTCTGGTTTAAAAATAACTCCTTATTTTTAAATAGATTCCCAAGTTCCTTCAACTGATAAAAATGGGTCTGTTTTCAAATCAAGACCCTGAATACGTTAAAGCAAAATAACTTTTGTCTAAATGTGATCAGTAGATCTGAAAATAGACAAAGAAATGCATAAAAAGCTTGCCAACATATAAATATGTAACCTTATTATATTTTTAGAGCTGCCCTGACCTTCCGAAGGATTCTTCTGAAGATGCTGGAGGGCAGGGCGGTCTGCAGAAATGTCGAGAAGTCAAGACTCATGCAGAGGGAGTGACGCCACCATGTGAGTCTGAGCAGGAAAACCATCTCCGCGGGTGGACTCTGACCTTGATCACTCACGGGGGCCCTGGGGCTTGCTCATCCTCAGAGGCGGCCTTTCCTCAGGGCTACCTAAGAAAACTAGCGCATTTCTCAATTCATTTCCTGAACTTCTTTTTGGAAATGGCCCTTAAAACCCGCTTCCCGTTATTTTAATATGTTCATCATGTGTCTTTGGGTTTGACTTAGGGAATAACCAAAGTAATAAACAAGTAATAAATCAAATTTAGAAATAATACTCTTGATCCAGACGAGGTTATGATGGATGGACATCACCTATGTTCTAGAATGGCTCAGAGACGAGCTCATTCATCCGCTTGTATGATGTTATTTTATTTATTTTACCTAAATTAAGGCATAATTGACATGTAACGTTGTAAAAGTTTCAGGTGTACAACGTGTTGATTTGGCACACGGATGCAGCGTCACATGATGGCTCCCTTGGCCTTAGTTGACACCTCAGTCATGTCACAACATGCTCGTGTTTTGGGGTAAGAACATTTAAGATTTATGATTTTCGCAACTTTGAAGGACATAATACAGTGCCGTTGACCGATCACTATGCCGTGCAGCGGATCTCCAGCACTTTTCATCTCCCTTTGAACAACATGTAGGCAACATAAGCCGTCTTCATTTTTTTCCATGGAAATGACCCACGTTTGGCTCCCAACGGTGGGCGTTCGAAGATGTCCACTTAACCTTAGACAATAGGCTGCAAAGAATGTTTGGGAGGATTCTCCAATGAGCCACACTGGATAGAGGGAACATGGGGAACCTGCAACCAACGGAATTAGCTGGGGGGTCAAAATGAGACACAAATTTGGAAAATAGAATGTGGCTTTTCTTTCCTCAAGGCCCCTAGGTACTTGCCTCAACTCCGCATTTGACTTGTGGGGTCAGAAAAACTACGTGACTCAGAAATTAAGACAGTGATGAACAAAAAGGAAGATAAGGAGGAGGACGGGGGATGTGCGAATAAGGCAAAATGGGGTCACTCGAATGTCACAGTAATTAGAATGGGAAAAATATGCATTCCAGAAGTCTCCAAAGGATTAATTTTTGACACAATTTTATTTACTTTGGGGTTTGTTCTCATCTGGATGCAATTGTGTCTTCCCAATCCCAGTGTAAATAGGCTTTTGTTTGGTTGGTTGGTGTTTTTTGTTTTTTGGGTTTGTTTTCGGTTTTGTTTTCATGTTTTTGTTCTTGTTTTGTTTTATTTTGTTGCTGATTTTCATATGCTGCCAATGCCAGAAGTTTTCTGACTAAATATATCAGATTTATAAAAATGCCTAACAAAATCAAATTAACCAAACACTGTTGAATGAATGACTCACAACATGTGACATTTCCACTGAGTAAATAATTTTACTTTCCACCGTATTTAGCTAAGAAAAAAAACATAAAAATTTTGGACAGGTCCAAACACTTAGTGTTTATTACGAACGTGTGTACAGTGTAGTATCGGAATTTCATGTACAGTTAGGTGGAGCAAGTGACCAAAGATCAGCACTATTTAAATGACCCTCAAAACAGTTCTTTCCGTAACTCCAACACGTTTATACGCTCTCCAAGAGATTCTCTGAAGGGTGAAATGCAATAGCATTTTGTTTAGAAAAACATTGCATGACTCTCCAGTTAGGTTGGGGGAAAAGTTTGGTAAACTGAAAATACATTGTAAATCTATCATTGAGGGGCGCCCGGGTGGCTCAGTGGTTGAGCGCCCGCCTTCGGCCCAGGGCATGACCTCGGGTCCCGGGATCGAGTCCCTCACCGGGCTCCCTGCATGGAGCCTGCTTCTCCCTCTGCCTGGGTCTCTGCGTCTCTCTGCATCTCTCATGAATAAAATCTTAAAAAAAAATAAATCTGCCATTGACCAGCTCTTTTTTTTTTAATAATTTTTTTTTTTAACTTATGACAGTCACAGAGAGAGAGGGAGGCAGAGACACAGGCAGAGGGAGAAGCAGGCTCCATGCACCGGGAGCCCGACGTGGGATTCGATACCGGGTCTCCAGGATCGCGCCCCGGGCCAAAGGCAGGCGCCAAACCTCTGTGCTACCCAGGGATCTTTAAAAATATATTCACATTTAGCAGGCAGACCAGACCCAGTTTCCCGGGAGGAGGCAAGAAGTGATGGCTGGGGCTGGGGATTCCGTCTACGACAGACCAGGGACGCTGGATGAATGGTCATAGCGGGAGAAGTAAAATGGTTGTTTTCCTGTTGCTTACACTGAAGTCTGCGGAGCTACCGTCACGTCAACACCTTAACCTCTTGTTCAGACCCTCAGTGGCTTCCAGGCTCAATAGTCAAGTGACCCAGACCCCACGGCGCCCTGCAGAGTCCCAGTGGTAGGACTGGGGCCCGGGGCAGGCGGCCACGCAGGGCGCGGGGGCCGTGGTGGCGGCTACTCAGAAGGCGGGAAACGTCGGGCTGTGTGATGGCGACGCCTCCGTGAACGGACAGACGCCCCACCAAGGCCCCGGAGACAACTTTGCAACAGCTCTGCTCATGGTTGATGGCGAAGGAGCCACGATTTTCTTGAAAATCAAAGTTATGAACCATCAGAGGGGAGTTTGCTAAGGCTCTACAAATGGTCCCAGGAGATGCTTCACCATCACCATCTTGTGGGGGGAAATTGCTTGAAAATTTGACTAAAGGGGGGAAATCCCTGGGTGGCTCAGCGGTTTGGCACCTGCCTTTGGCCCAGGGCATGATCCTGGAGTCCCGGGATCAAGTCCCACGTCGGGTTCCCGGTGCGTGGAGCCTGCTTCTCCCTCTGCCTGTGTCTCTGCCTCTCTCTCTCTCTCTCTCTCTCTCTCTCTGTCTATCATAAATAAATAAATCTTAAAAAAAAGAAAATTTGACTAAGGACATTTTCTTATAACTGAAGAATTTAGAGATGATGGGAAACGTATATTCTAGACTCTGTTTATAGAAGTAGTTGGGGGGGGCGCATCTCTCCAGTTCGGTCAGTAGAGCGTGTGACTCTTGATAGGAGAGTCGTGAGTTCAAGCCCATGTTGGGCGTAGACGTTACTTTTAAAAAGTGGAAGTAGGTGGGGTGCATATTCACCTAACAGCGTAAAAGTTAAACCTGTCTTTTTGTCCCCCCGTTAATTTTTCTGTCTGTTGGTGACACATGTAAATCCATCTTTATACTGATCTTGATAAATTCATGTCGTAATTTCAACATTCTACAAACCTCTTATTTGGCCAAATGAAGAGCTCTGTTTCTTGGGAAGTCGGGGCCCCCTAGGTAGCGTCACCCGTGTGTTCGTAGGCCTTCTCTTTTCTGCCCTGAATTCCCCCCACCCCCACCACGGCCTGCACAACGGCGCGGGGTTCATCGCTCGGTGACGTGATTACGCTTTGCTCCGGGTGCTATTCCCCAGGGAACCGGCCTGAAGCAGTCCTCACATCCCGTCTCTGTTTAACGACTCCCAAGAAGCCTTAGGACTTAGGACTTAGGACTCCCAAGAGTCCCGAGGCTGAGATGCTGGAGCAGCCAGCAGCTGGGGCTGAGCCAGCTGGGCTGTGCCCTGTCCCAGCCTCGCTGCACCGAGGCTCCGTTTCCCCTTGGAGCCAATGAAAGAAAGAAAGAGAGGAAGAAAGAAAGAAAGAGAAAGGAAGAAAGAGAGAAAGAGAGACAAAGAAAGAAAGAAAGAAAGAAAGAAAGAAAGAAAGAAAGAAAGAAAGAAAGAAAGAGAGAGAGAGAGGGAGGGAGGGAGGGAGGGAGGGAGGGAGGGAGGGAGGGAGGAAGGAAGAAAGAAAGAAAAAAGAAAAAAGAAAGGAAGGAAGAGAGAGAGAAGGAAGGAAGGAGGGAGGGAAGGAGGGAGGGGAGGTCGGCCCCGTCCCGTCCTCCCGAGGGGCTGCGGGCAGTTCCTTCTCCGGGACAAGCGAGAAGCAGGCGGCGTCAGTCCTGGGCAGCAGCGACCCTGCCCCGAGGTCCCCGAGGACCCTTTCCCGCTGCAGGTCTCTCCTGCCCCCCCCGGCCGCCCTTCCTCGCCACCTTGTCTGGCCCCGTCCCCGGGGTCCCCGGCTGCCTGTCCTCGCCCCAGCGCTCCTGCGCCCCGTCCGCTGCCCGCCCGCACCCTGGCGGCCTCCCCACCTGTCCCTTCCCCGTCTCTTTCCAATGCCCCCCGCCCCCCGCACAGGAGGCCAGGGCGCCTTCGGGGTGTCGTCGGCGGCCCGTAGGCTCAGGTCCCGTGTCTAGCGTCTCTCCCATACTTGGGTGTCCTTCTCCCTCCAGGGTCCCGTCGCCCTGAGAAGTGCCCTCAGGTCCCTTTGGGGGAAACGCATGGCCCGCCCACCTCGCCCCAGTTAGGGCCCCCCCCGGCCGGGCGTCGGGCTCCGGGTGTGGGTCAACTTGCCTCTGGAGTCGGGGTGAGGACCTCGACCTGGCCCCACAGCTCTTGACGTCACCCCTCCCTTTCTCAGACCTGCACAGTTTTCGATTAAGCGACGGGATCGGTCGCCTAAGTGTCTCTTGGTCGTCTGTGTCCCCTGCAAACAGCGTGGCTGGGGATCTGGGCGGCCGGGGCCCGGTGACTCTGTGTCCCTGTGCTGGGTGGCCTGTGCTCCCGACCCCACCTGCTCTGCCACCACCCGGCCCGGCCCCACGCAGGGGGCACACGCGGGTCATTCAGGAAGAAGCAGGGGAGACCCCCATGAGGCACCTGTTCCGCCGAGCTCCCCGCAGGGTGGCCAGGCCAGGGAGGGCACCCTCGGGCCTGCTGCGGGCGACGTGGCTGCTGAGGGCACAGTCCTGGGGACACGGGCATCCGCATGGGGACCCGTGGTGACCTGAGCACCTGCTCTCCCCGCACGGCCGTGGGCTCAGTACCGCTGTCTCGGCCTGACCTGCCGGGCTGCAGCCCCACGGTGGCCACCCTGCCCCGACGGCCACCCTGCGCCTGACGGACGCGCCCCTGCACTCCCCCAGCGCTGTCACAGGGCCCCCGGTGCCCAAGCCCGGCACCGTCGCCTCCGGAGTCCTCGCTGCCCACGACAGAGCTGCCGCCGCCACAGGCCTCACTGCACGGGCCCTTGGGGCAGCAGCCCTCCCCCTGCCTGCACGCCTGCCCTCCCCCTACCCTGCACGCCCTCCACCTGCCCTCCCGCCCACCCCCTGCACACCCTCCCCATGCACGCCCGCCCTCCCCATGCCACATCTGCCCTCCTTCCCCCTGCCATGCCCTCCCTCTCCATGCACACCCGCCCTCCTTCTCTCTGCCACACCCACCCTCGCCCTGTCCTCCCTCCCCCTGCCTACACGCCCACCCTCCTTCCCACTGCCCTGCCCACCCTCCCCCTGCCACATCCACCCTCCTTCCCCCTGCTCTGCTCACCCTCCCCCTGCCACACCTGCCCTCCCCCTGCTCTCCCTCCCCCTGCCCTGCCCGCCCACCCTCCTTCCCCCTGCCCTGCCCGTCCTCCCCCTCCCACATCCACCCTCCTTCCCCCTGCCTTCCCGCCCTTCTCTTGCCCTGCCTGCCCTCCTTTCCCCTGACCTGCCCACTTTCCCCCTGACCTGCCCACCCGCCCTCCCCCTGCCTGCATGCCCGCCCTCCTTCCCCCTGCGCGCTGTCCCGCCCTCCCCCTGCCTGACCACCTGTCAACAGGTGGGAGCTTGACAGCTGTTACTACTGCAGGTGGGAGATTCCAAGCTCCTGCCCCGAGAGACTGCTTCCACGGCGGCTGGCTTAGCCCCGATGCCTAGAATTCTGGGACCGAGGTTCACATTGTGATCAAGGAGCAAGGAGGAGGGAGAAAGCAAAGGCAGGAGAGGAGGACACACGGTCTGGGGTCACCGCCGGCCTCAGCCACACAAGAACACGCTGGCTGGTGGGTCTGTGGATTGTCTCCAGCAAGGACCTCCCACTTCTCAGAATATTCTGCGGGGGGGGGCGGGGGGCGGTGAGCAGCAGGTCGATCACCCCGTGGGGCGCTACCCAGCCTGCCGGTGTAGCCGCTGACGAAGCTAAGGCCGCTGGGGTGCGGGGGACCAGATGCCGGAGGGCCTGTGTCTCCAAAGTCCCCCGCCCTCGGTGGGCGCTGCTAGCATCAGCAGTGTCAGGGCGTGTGACGCTAGCACGGGGCAGCCCGCCGTCGCCGCGGAGACGTGGAGCACCGAGGACTCCCCACAAGGGGACCGGGCGGCAGGGCAGCGAGCAGGCCCTGGGGACGGCCGGGTCCTGGCAGGTGGCAGCAGCCAGCCAAGCAAACTGGCTCCCGCCTCCCGTAAGATGCTGCCCTCCGGCAGCTCCGGAAATGCAGAAGTGGCTCCTTGTGAGGGGACCGGCGCTACCCCAGTGTCCCCTCCTGGGGCCTTGGGCCACCGTCCACGTTAGAATTGACTCGAATTCTGGTTTCTCTGGATCTCCTGATACTTCGTCCTCGGGTTACCAGAGAGCAAGCTACATGCCGACCGGGCAGTAAGCAGGCAGCGAGGGACCCCAGCACGCCGGGTCGGGCCGGACGGTCGCGGCGGGGGCAAGAGCGATGGGCACAGTGGGCAGGGAAGGTCCCCTCGAGAGGTGACACGAGCGGAATGGAGGAAAGCTCAAAGGGTTATTTCATCAAGAGCGTTTCTTCAACAAATTTTGGGGGGTTCGAGGGTCCATCAGGCCCCGACATGGACTGAAGAGAGCACGTTCCCGTGGCCGTCTACGATTTAACGTCTCGGCTGTAGCACAAGGGAACAGGGACTATAAACAGATGTCTAGGCTAAAAAGGATTTCAAGGGTTTCCTAGGACAACCTCGAGGTCCGGCGTGTGCGTGAATATCTGCCGTTTTTGTGAGCAGGTTTTATAAAACCATGTCAGGGTGTGCGGTGCTTACTCGGCCAAGACCGTCCGTGCAGCGGAGCTGGGACGGCCTCCGAGGAATAGGCTGGAGATCTCGGCTTTCCCGCGCTCTTGAACCCCGCCCGGCTCTCTTCTCTGTTTCAGCAAGGAATAGTTCCGTGAAAATAGTGCTTGGGATATTGTATGAGGATTTCCGTAACGTGCCCTCGCTTTGCACCGTACGACGCCTCGAGCGCCCGTAGCTCTGTACCTGGTACCTGACCTGACGGTACCTGCCTGCCTAGCGTGGAGACGTCGTTCGCGATGAGGACAGTACCCAGCAGATACGTGCCGCGTGGAAAAACCAGCTGTCGTTTGCTTTACGAAATGTCTCAATTTATTTTTCAAGTTTTTTGGATTAGATGAAACCCAACTAAGTTTTGCCAAGAACGTTTCCCCCCCTTAATTTTTGAAATCATGTGCAATTTTGCAGAAATTTACTCCATATGTTTCTGTTTCATTTACACTTAAATCACCTAAATGTTGCTTTGTAAGATCATTTGATGTCCAAGAAGCGATTTGAATTAGTCCAATGCTGTTCTTTAACACCGATATATAATTCACATACTATAAAATCCATCTTTTTAAAGGGTGCAATTCAATATTTTTTTTGTAGCTTCTCAAAGACATGCAAGCCTTACCACGATGGAATTTCAGAACCCAGGACTGGTTTTATTATATTTTTTTTTTACACCAAAATGTTAACAGTGTTTCTTTTATTTTTTTAAAAGATTTTATTTATTTATTCATGAGAGACACAGAGAGAGGCAGAGACACAGGCAGAGGGAGAAGCAGGCTCCATGCAGGGAGCTCGATGTGGGACTCGATCCCGGGTCTCCGGGATCCCGCCCTGGGCTGAAGGCGGCGCTAAACCGCTGAGCCACCCGGGCTGCCCAACAGTGTTTATTTCTATTTTTTGTATATTTTTTTAATTGGAGCTCGATTTGCCAACATATAGCAGAACACCCAGTGCTCATCCCATGGGAGAAAGGATTCTAAAGGATTCTACCACTTCTCCATGTTTCCTTGGTCCTCCCCAACGTTAATCAAAGATGGTAGTGGATCACATAGGATCATTAAAGTCATATTTTTCCCCATCAGAAAAACACTGAGAACCTATGTTGATAGGAAGATCTGGATAGTGACTCCAGGAAGAATCTACATAAAAGCATGAGCCATTGAACAGTGTATATCTATCCTTTCTAAGCCTCAGTTTCCTCAACTAGCTCTTAAGATTCTTGCCATCCATCCATTTACCTTTCCAGTAATCCTTCGTCTACACCAATCAATACCTCCATCTGTCTGCCCATCTACTGCTTGTCCATTATAGTTTAAGGATTAAGAAATTTCTTTGGAACCCAAATTCTTGGGTTTGATTCTGAGCTTCCTTATTTTCTGGCTGTGTGGTATAAAGGCATGTTACCTAGCCTCCCCTCTCTGCCCCAGGATGGGTTTTAAAACACATTCAACGCTAATAAGGCGTTGAATCTTCACGGTGGGAGGCGTTCGCAGAGCTGCACCGTGGGGTTCACCTTGAGGCTCCTGGTCTGGAACGTCGCGTCAGGTTTGCTGTCAATAAGAGACTTGTTCCGGCCCTAATGCAACAATCACAAACCAGAAAATCCCACATTTAATGGAGAGTCTTCGGGGCTCAAGGCCTCTCTGTTGTGAGAAACGCGCCACTGCAGCCCCAGTGGAAAATTCTCCGGCCTCCCCGCTCAGACCCACTCCCCTGCTGATGATATTTTTTGACAGGTTTTTGACCTGGAAAATCCCCGACCATTGGGTCCTGATCACACAATTCTCGGCTTCAAACAAAGTTCTCCTCGCTCTCACTCACACCCCGTCCAGCTAAGTCACTGCCAGGAAAGCGAGAGACTACAAGAGGCCGACTTTGAAGACAGAATGTTCCCCAGGCGACCTCTGTGTATTGAAGTTGGAACTGTCCGCCTGAAGGAACGAGAAGAGTGAGTCATAAAACTTAATTTGTTATCTCAGGGAGGCCCTTCGGATAGGATTTAAGGACGTGGCCCAATCGGGTTCTTCAAGGATAAAAGAAATTCCTGTCAAAGGCTAATATGCCTCTTTGTCAAGTGTAATTCCCAATTAGGTGTATTGGATCCAGATCACAGGCATCCGCATCTAATAATAAATGAAGTAAAATAGCACAGCTGAGTACATTTAGCTCCTTGTCCCAGCTTTTGAGGAATCATGACACACGCTTTGGGACCCTAAAGCCCTCACTCTTTTAGGCATACTAAGTGAAAACAAAACAAAAACAAACAAAAAAAAAATTGAGCATCTTGCTGTTTGTAGATGTAACCAACCTGTGGGGTTCGGGAGCTTTTACTTCATCTTCAAGACCCAGAATCCCGTTTATGAAACTGGAACAGCAATAGCTACCCCACAGATCAACCTGGAATAAAGGAAATGCTCGCCTCCACAGGGAAAGGTACCGGCCCAGGGCCTGGAGCGCCAGACGGAAAGAATTCCGGAATCCGAACTGAATCTGGGCTAATAAGTCGACTTGTGATCAACGGCTAGAGCCGGTTTCCGTACGCGCCCTTCTAGGATGGAAAGGACTGTTTGGCAGGGACTGCTGTTCTCTGTGAAGACATCGCTTCGTTTGTTAAGATAAGCACAACGCCAAATAAAAAATAGTTTGTGTGTTTTCTGTTACGGATCTGGTGACGGTTGTACCGTCTATCGTGATCGGTATGAACCCATAGTAGGGAACGTCTTTCGAGAAAGCCTAGAAGATTCTGAAAACTAATTTGACACCGTATCTCAACAATTCTTGAATTCTGCAAACCAGACAAGCTTCGCTAGACCCTGTTTTTCCTCTTACGTCCCCAAGTTGGCAGTGCTTTGTGTCCACATGACAACAAAATGTCTGGATGAAAAGTAAAATATTCAGTCATCTGCATGTTTTGTCTACACAGTGCGACATGTTTTGATGTCATGCAGACAAAACATCCAGATAATTGGGTTTTTTTTCCTCTCATCCAGATGTTCTGGCATTGGACACAGCTCACGTCCAGCTCACTGCAACAGGAAGACAAGGGATACGTAGGGGGTGACTTCCGGGGACACGAGGAATGTACTGGGCACAGATCACGGGCGGGCACTTCCCCGCACGGACCTAATTCATCTCTGGGATGCCCGTGGCCTGCACTCCGCATCCTCGGGCCTCCCATACGGAAAACACTATCCAGAAAACAGCGGCAAGATCTGCAAACACTGCTTACACCTTATTTAGAGTGAGGAGGGACAAGAGGGGAAAGTTTGGTTTGATGAAACAAATCCTTGGACATCAGGAAAGTAGGAGACGCCGATGATTACTTTCAAAAGCCGTTTTGAACCACTTTCTCGCTCTCCGCCTTCGAATACCAATGCTGAGAGTCCAGGCACTTCCTTTCGTGGCCTCTGGGTGATGGGTGCGTAGCCAAGAGACCTAATTCTTGACAATGAAATCACAGGGGAAGGGTGCTGTGAGGTTTCTGAGAAATACAGCTTGTTTCTTGATGAAAAGAACAGCTGTGAAGAATTTATTGGTTCTGCTCCTTCCTCGTTCTTCCTTTGCGGACTATGGATGTGATAGAGGAGCTGCAGCAGCCGTGCTGCGACCATAACACAACCGGCATGAGGATAAAGCACCCGCACGTAGCGGAGCATGATGGAGCCCAACAGAAAAGAGTGGGTTTTTGATACCACTGTTGGGTGGCTCATCTGTCCTTGGCATCCTACCTCCCAACATCTTACTCAGTAAAAAAAATAAAAATAAAAATAAAATAAAATAAAATAAAATAAAGTAAAATAAAATAAAATAAAAATATAAAATATAAATTAATTAATTAAATTAAATTAAAATAAAAAATAAAATAAAATAAAATAAAAAATAAAATAAATCCTATGCTTCTAGACACTGTCGTTCATGTATTTTGTTATTTGCACCTGAAAATACTCCTACTGATGCAGTGACGCGGATATGCTGTCCCTCGGACCCACACGTAAGCCGGGCGACAGGTTGCCGGCCCGAGCTGCCTAACCTGACGTCAGGACCGCAGATCGGTGTGCACACACACTGCAGGCCGGGCGTCTGGGCCCAGGTCGCCCCGAGCTCTCGCGACCAGACGCACGGACTTTCTGAGGACACGGGCCACCGACCCGTCAGATGCCCAGGGCTTGGTTAGGAGGGACATGAGGTGCCCTCAACCGTCGAACATGACACCGATGAACTGCGGGCAGACACTGGCCTCAGCAGCCTGCACTCCTTTCATTGGCTACACATGGGGCACATCAGGGCCACTTGGAAGGGATTTTTTGTTTTTAAGATTTTTAAAAATTTATTTATTCAGGAGAGACCCAGAGAGAGGCGCAGAGACCCAGAGAGACCCAGGCAGAGGGAGAAGCAGGCTCCCTGCAGGGAGCTCGATGGGGGACTCGATCCCGGGTCCCCGGGGTCACACCCTGGGCCTAAGGCAGACGCCAAACCGCTGAACCACCCGGGCTGCCCTCAATCATTCATTCATTCATTTATTTATTTTTAAAGATTTTAGTTACTTATTCATGACAGAGAGAGAGAGAGAGAGAGGCAGAGGCACGGGAGAGGGAGGAGCAGGCTCCATGAGGGGAGCCTGATTTATTTTAACATTTTTTTTTAATTTATTAGGTTTTAGAAGTAGTGGCGAGGGGGCCCGCGGGGCACAGTCGGGTCGACATCTGCATGGGGGAGGTCCTGCCTCAGGTGCTGGGTAGAGCCCCGCATCGGGCCCCTGCTCGGCTCCGTCTCCCTCCCCTGCTCCCGCTGCGCTGCCTTCTCTCTCACGCAAATCAATAAAAATCTTCCAAAATAAAATAAGGAGTGGGGACGAGGAATCGGACGTCACTCTCCTGACGTCCTCTTGCAACCAGTAAGCTCCGGGGCCCCCAGCAGTGAGCTCTGCAGGAGGCTGGGTGTCCAGGCGTCACGTGGAGGCAGGGAGGCCACCGGGGTTGGGGGGGACACTGATGGCCGGGGTGCAGGCCGGGCGGTGCCTCCCGGGGTTTCTGCAGCTGGGACCCTGCGTTGGTCCCACCACCTCCTCCAGAGTCACCAGGGCCGGGGGTCACTCAGGGCACGTCCACCCCTGACGGGGACACCTGCCCCCTCCTCCACTCTCTCTGACCCCTGGCACGCTGCCCTCTCCGACCGGCCACAGTGGGTTCCACGTGGGGTCTGGTGGTCCCCCCGAGCGCCTGCACCTTCCCCCGCCCACACCGTGGCCCATCCCTCAGGTTGTCCCTTGGACGGCGGCGACACCTGTGCTGACCCGGGCTCCCAGGGCGGTCGGCGGCCTTAGCGTGGCCTCGGGCATCACGCGTGGCCTCCGGTCTGCGTGTGTCGGGCCTTGGCCAGCACACAGGGGTTCACGTCCTGGGGACGGAAGTTAGGAACACTGCCCCCGACGGTCCTGGCAGGCTCACGCTCAGGCACGCACACACAGGCAGGTGCACAAGCACGCACAAACACCTGCGTTCACCCACACACTTGTGCACACACCCCCCAGGACACACGCGTGCACACAGTTACGCACACACAAGCACACAGACTTGTGCACACACAGTTATGTGCACAGACACATGCACACCCACGCACACACTCTCATACACACGCACACCTGCCGCGCCACAGGCCCCCGCGCAGCGCCCTCAGTGCAGGGCCCGCCGACCACCCCTGTTCCCCGAGCTCCACCTGCCTCGGGGGAGCGCAGGCTCCGTCCCTGAGCCCCAGGGGTCCCCGCCGCCACCTGCCGACGTGAGGGCTTCAGAAGCAGGTCCCCGTGGCAGGGGGTGGCCATGGGGGACGATCCTCCCCAGGGCCTGTGTGGACCCGGCCACTCCCTTCCCGCCTCCATGGTCCGCTGGCACCTGCACCGCCGTCCCGCTGATGTTCCCACCAGGTCACAGGCACTGCTTTGGGCCGGCCCACCACTTGTCCTCGGGCCGCAGAGGTCGGGTCGGTGGCTTGGGGTCCACTCCTTAGGGTTTCCCGTTTGCATTCCACTCAGCTGCTCACCTGCGGATTCCACTCAGCTGCTCACCTGCGCAGAACGTCTGCTAAGTACGTGACAGTCTGGACACGTTCCTCCGAGCACTGGCTTTCTTACCTCTGGACACGGGGCCGTCATTAGGCTGCCACCTGGGGCCCTGTGTCCACCCAGGTCCCTCTATCCATCCAGTTCCTCTATCCTCCCAGGTCCCTCTATCCACCCAGGTCCCATTACCACCTGGGTCCCTCTACCCACCCGAGTCCCTATATCCACTGGGTCACTGTATCCACCCGGGTCCCTCTATTGATCCAGGTCCCTCTACCCACCTGGGTCCCTCTATCCACCCTGGTCCCTCTATCCACCGGTTCCTTGTATCCACTTGGGTCCCTCTACCCACCCAGGTCCCTCTATCCACCGGGGTCCCTCTATCCACCTGGGTCCCTCTACCCACCCAGGTCCCTCTATCCACCCGGGTCCCTATATCCACCTGGGTCCCTCTACCCCCGCCCCCAGTCCCTCTACCCACCCAGGTCCCTCTATCACCCCAGGTCCCTCTACTCACCCGGGGCCTCTATCCACTCAGGTCCCTCTATTCCCCCAGGTCCCTCACCCACCCGGAGCCTCTATCCACCCGGGTCCCTATATCCATGGGGTCGTCCTGTGGAGGGTGTAAGTTAAGGACTCGTCTTACCCACTTGTAGAGGTTTGGGACCCGCAGTCGCCAAGGGAGGCTCCCCAGCAGGAGACCCTGAGCAGGTGGCGGCTCGGAGCCACGTGTCCGCCGCGGGACTCTCTCCTCTGGGAGCTCGTTGTCCCCCCACGGCCTTCGGGGGAGGGGAGTGTCTCCCACGCCCCTGAGGCAGAGCCGCGGGCTTCACTCAAAGTCCACTGACCGCAGCATTTATGTTATCTTAAAACTACCTTCACAGGGGTGCCCGGGGGCTCAGCAGGTGGGCGTCTGCCTCTGGTCAGGGTGGGACGTCGGGGTCCCCGCAGGGAGCTGCTTCTCCCTCTGTCTGTGTCTCTGCCTCTCTCTCTGTGTCTCTCATGAATAAATAAACATAATCTTTATAGAAACACAAAAGTACCTTCACAGAAACATCTAGAACTCTATTTGACAAAATATCCGGATTCTGAGGCTTCACCACGTGGCCACAGAAACCTCGTCCCCAGGGCCCACAGGCTCTGAGGCTCAGTGCCTTCTCCTCAGGGTATTTCAGTCTTGCTCTTGTTCCACGCGGTTTGTTCTGTTCCAGCCTCTCCTCCGGTGACTCCATTTGCTCTCGATACTGGCCTCTGAGGTCTTACTTCCACGTAGTGCACTTTTAGTTCTCAAATTTCCATCATTTTTCTTTACATTTCCTATCTCTTTGCTGAGACTTCCTTTTTTGAGAAACTATTATTTATTTATTTGAACGAGCAAGCAAGCGAGCCTGTGCAGGGAGCTCCGCCACGGGGCGCGACCCCAGGGCCCCGCAATCTGATCCCGACCTGCGCCCAAGGCAGGCGCTCAGCTGCCTGGGCCCGCGGCGCCTCAAGGGGGGACTTCCTGGGTGTTGGCTGAGGAGCTCTGTCTGTTTTGTGCCCCAGGCAGGTTTGTACCGGGGAGTTTTGAGGCCTGTTTACGTGGTTTGCTTGAAATCCCAGACAGATCATTCTAGGTTCTCTGTCCTCCAGGTGGCGGCTTCCATGGATTGTCTGTATTTTGTCTCTTATTTGTGTCAATTTCTTCCTGGCTCTTGGTACAAGTGGTCTTCTGCTCGAACCTGGACATTTGAGGTATTAGGTGGTGAGACGAAAGGTGTTTGCAGCTCCCGCATGAGCAGCCTCCTCGGTGCCGCCTGGCAGGAGGGTGCGGACCGCCGGGCATGTTGGGGCGGACAGGCAGCCAGACCCTTCCCAGACGCCAACTGATGCGGCCCAAGGTCTCTGTTACCACTGGGCCGCTCCAGGAATTGCCACTTTTTTGGTCTTTTACAATGTATTTATTTATTCGGGAGTGAGAGAGAGCACGAGCCGGGAGAGGGGCAGCGGGAGAGGGAGCAGCAGGGCCCTGGATGCAGGGGGAGCTGGACATGGACCCGATCCCAGGGCCCCAAGGTCATGGTCAGGAGTTGAACCCACTGCGCCCCAGGGCCCTTGACTCTCCCTCACACGCCCTGACCCGCTGCTCCCCGCCTGGCCTTCATGGTGAGGAGGTGAGGAGGGGTGGCCTCTCCGTCCCTCCCTTCACGGGGGGATGCTGTGACTGTCCTGCGGCTGGGGTGCAAGGCCACTCGTTCCTGTCGCCTGACAGCTGTCCCCTACTCGGGTCACCAGCGTCTGGGGTGTCCTGCCACCACCTGCTGAAGACGAAGTCTAGGCCCTTGTTCAAATGGAGCTGGGGAGAGACTCCACCCTGGCCGTCTGGCTTCAGAGGTGGGATCTGGGGGGGGCTTTGTTTGTGTGCCCTTCTGGCATCTCCAGGCTGCTGGCTACCTCACTGCCAGGAAGACAGATGCGGCCCGAAGAAAACCATGAGTTCACCTCCGTGTTGTTCCTTGCACCCTGAGGTCCCAGCCCAACCCCTGCCTTCTCTCCTTCTTTCAAAATTGTCTTGTGTTTGCTCTGTATCTATCTATCTTCAAGGTTCTTTGCTTGTACTTAGCAGGAGAAATGGGCGGAAATATGCCTACTCCACATTCCTGGAAGCAGAAACCACAGACGCTTACTTTTAATATGGAGAAGGAGAAGGGTAAATGATATCAAGTCACAGTTTAATATTGTAACTACCAAGGATTATGACTCGCCATTAAGCTAGAAATCGCAAGAGCAGCTCCTAATGGAGCTTTCTCACTAGAATTATATTTTTGCTTTGGGATTTCACTGAATTCCCATCTTAAGTTTTCTCACTTTCAAATATTTTAAGTGTCCTATAGTAGTCATAGTCCTAGTCTACGATGACATTTAAATCTGTACAGTTCAAGTTGTAGAACTGGGCACGGCAAACACTTGGCACCATGTATCTTATCACCAATTTGTACTTTCTCTGGAGGAAACTGTGCTGTTTGCCTCTCTTTTACATTCTTGGCCGGTTTCAAATTTATCACTCATATTCACAAGCAAAGAATACAGGGTCACCTTGACTGTACTTTTTAAATGAACTCACAGCACATACTAAGACTCTTTCTCTTGCCTTCTTGACACTTTTTAAAAACATTTTTAAATATTAATGAAAGTTTACATTTTTGTTTGTCAAAATTCAAACTCTAGAAAGTGCCTTCATTTCCAAATCCTAAAATCCTGGAATAATTGTAATTTATTGTAAAAAAAACATAAATTACAAAGAAAAGTCTAAGTTCTGAATTTTCTTATTTATGAATTAAAGGTATCAAAATTAATTAATTATGAAATCACTTCCAAGGGTCAACTTTCCACAGCTGTGGTCGACACAGCACACTAGTGGCTGAAATGGAATTAGAACTCTCGACATCCTGCCTCTACACATCTGATGTCTGGCTGCTTCTCCGAGGAGTCCAGTGACAGAGATGGCTTGCCACCATCTGGGTAGTGAGGAGACAATTCATTGACCGCTGGCACCTACTAAGTACGTGATGGATTACATTTCCTAGAGTAATGTAAATAGTAGCTGACCGAGCCAAGACTCACTCACTTTAGGCATTCTATCTCCAAACGCAGTGTTTGTTGTTTTACTCATCAAGCTCCCTGTGTGGGACTGATGTCAGACTGATGTCAAGCTCTGCTTCCTCTCAAAGGATGAAGACCACCAAGTCCTAGAGAGAGTGTCTATACTGTCTTCCCCTCATTTCGTTTTGACTCTGCTACTTCTCTTCTTACTAACTTACAGTGACTAATCTCCACATTTGAGACAAAGTCAAAATCCTTGTAGCCTTCCTCAAAATTCCTGATGAGAAGGCTTCTGCTTCTGCCTATTTTCCTGATTGAATAATGGTTCCTCCCTTGAACAACTAGAAAATCGGACAGGACATAGTAAACAATGGTTTTCAGACCTTGGAGAACGGGCAGTGGGACACTGTGATTCCTGAGAAAATGAAAACAAATGGGGTGATTCCTATGACAGTATCAGCTCACTACCTGGATGCAATTCTAGGCTGAAGTGAGGGGAGAAGGAACCCAAACACAGTCAAGTGGTCTTACTGAGTTGAGAGGACAACGTTTGGGAACTTTGTCCCTTTCTTGGAAGCAGAGGTGGTGAGAATCCACAGGGAAGAATGTCAGAGAGGAAGAAACTCCAAAAAGGATGGTCTGGATATTTGTGGGTGATGCCCTAAGTATTTTACTGCGTATTGATCTCCATATGCAGGAGAAAGAAATGCCCAAGGCAGGAGAGGAAACCATTGAAAAAGTATAGGCAGAACAATTCCCAGGGTCCCCGCAGAGCTGACAATAGTTCCTCCCCCCACCAGCCAGGGCAGAAAGGCCTTGTAATAAAGGACTCATCGGGTGGAGTCCAAGACAAAGTGAGAATAAATTAGCCTTAAACTCCAAGGGGCTCTGGCGCGCCCTAACACAGCATGAAAGCAGGCCTCCTAAGAATCATGCTGACTTCAAATAGTACTGAGTGTAAACTAGAAATAATCCAAACTACATAAAGAAAAACAAAATACCTGGCAGCCAAAACCAAACTTCCAATCAGGCATGGGAGGAAACAGGAACGTGTAACCTGTGAGCAAAGACAAAAATTCAATAGAAACAGTTTCAGATATGACACTGATGACAGAACTAACCAACAAGGACATTAAAACAACTATTGTAAATATGCTTCAGATATTCCAGATGGTAGAAAAATATGATTATTATGACAGAAATGAAAGATAAAAAAAATCAAAAAGGAATTTACAGAGTTGAACAACTTTATCTGGAATAGATATTACACCAAGCAAAATTAGATGAAATATTAGACACTAAATTAAAAAATATATAATTACTTTGGAGACCGCATTAGAGGCAACCAAAGTGATGTGCAGAGAGAAAAAAAAACAAAGATAATTAACAGTGAATTAGTGACTAGTGATATCAGTTTGATAAAACATATACTTGAGTTCTAGAGGAAGAGAAAGAGAAAGAGAAAACATTTGAGGAAATAATAGCCAAATTTTTACAAATTTAATGAAAGCTATAAAACTACAGATTCAAGAAGTTCAGCAAACTCCTATCAGAAGAATTATAAAGAAAATCCTCCTGAGTGATATGACAATCAAATTCACAGAAAACAGTGAATAATAGATAATTTTTAAAGTAGGCAGAGGAAAAAAAGATCTCTTAGGTATAGAGGAACAAAACTCACAATGACAGATACTACTTGTCCAAAAATGTCAAACCAGAAAACAATGGAGCAATATCTTTAAAGAACTGAAGTCAGTCGCTGTCTTTTCCCAACCATTTGTTGAAGAGATTGTCTTTTTCCCAGTGGATTTTCTTTCCTGCTTTGTCAAAGGTGAGTTGACCATAGAGTTGTGGGTCCATTTCTGGGTTTTCTATTCTGTTCTTTTGATCCATGGGTTTTGGTTTGTTTGTTTGTTTGTTGCACGTGTCTCTATGTGTGTATGTGTGCCAGGACCATACTGTTTGATTTCTACAGCTTTGTAATATAACTTGAAGTCTGGATTGTGATGCCTCCAGCTTTTCTTTTTTTTCTTTTTTTTTTTTCAAGATTGCTTTGCCTATTTGGGTCTTTTGTGGTTCCATACAAATTTTAGGATTATTTGCTCTAGCTCTGTAAAGAATGTTGCTGATATTTTGATAGGGATTGCATTAAATGTGTAGATTCCTTTGGTAGTATTGACATTTTAACATTTGTTCTTCTAATCCATGAGCATGGAATGGAGAGGAGGTGGGTGGGGGGATGGGCTAAAAGGCTGATGGGCATTAAGGAGGGCACTCTTTATTGTGATGAGCACTGGGTGTTATATGTAAGTGATGAATCACTAAATTCTACTCATGAAACCAATATTATGCTATATGTTAACTAAATTAAATATGTCAACTGAAATTCAATATTCAGCAAAAAAAACTTTCAGAAATGAAGGCAAAATAAATACTTTTTAGGTAAATCAAAATTAGAACAGTTATTGCCAGAAAACCTGTACTGTCAGAACTCTAAGGAAAGTTCTTCAGGAAGGAGGAAAATGATAAGAAATGGAAATCTGAATCTGCAAAAAGGAGTGAAGGAAGTTGGAGATTGTAAGTTAGTGGGTAAACATAGAAGACGTTTTTCTCATCTTAGTCTCTTTAGAAGAAAATTTTTAACACAAAAACAAACATCATGTATTGTATGGTTCATAGCATATGTGGAGAGAAGATTCACGATGAAAAAGCAGAAAGGATCTAAGAGGAAAAAGGAAAAATTCTGTTGCAAGATTCATAGAGAAGAGTGATAAAGCAATATTTGAAGGCAGAACATGGTACATTACACATGTGTATTGTAAATCTCAGGTATTCATAGAAAATAAAACAGTAAATTGCACAGGAAAAGCTAGTTTTAGAGATCAGATGTAATCATTAAAAACAAACCATTAGTTAAAGTAATGTGGGAAATGGAGGAGAAAGGAATGAACAGGAAAGGAGACAAATAGAAAATAAATATCAAGAATGACAGATTTGCTCACAATTCTACCAATTATTCCATTATATATACTGGATCCAAACACTACAATGAAAAAGGAGAGATTTTCCTATTAGATTCTAAAAATACTACTCATAACTAAAAGTACAGATGGGCTTAAATTAAGAGGATAAAAAAAGAATATTATAAAAACCTTAATCAAAAGAAAGTTGGAGGGTTTTTAAAATTAATATCTGAAAAGTAAATGTAAAGATTATTTATGAGAGAGAGAAAGAGAGAGAGAGAGAGACAGCATGAGCCGGGGTGGGGTGCAGATGAAGAGGGAGAGACAATCCCAAGCAGACTCCACTTTCAAACCTCAGCCCAGTACAGGGCTCAATCTCATGACCCCAAGAGTATGACCTGTACTAAAATCAAGAGTTGGATGCTGAATCTACTGAGCCCCCCAGGTGCCTCTGAAAAGTAAATTTAAACACAAAGTCTATTATCTGGGATAGAGAGAGATTTCATAATAAAAAAAAGGATCAATATCTCAAGAAGACATAATAATAATCCTACATGTGAATGGGCTTTATAGCAGAGCAGAGCTTCCAAATACATGAGTCAAAAACTAATGGAACTTTAAAAGATTGGAAAATCTAAAGTTACAGTTGCAGACTTCAGCATTCTTCTCAATAATTAATAGAATAAGTAGGCAGAAGGCTAATAAGCACATATAAAACTTTAACTTGGCCTAGTTGGCATTTATAAAATACTCCAGCAAGTCATTTTCATATACATACAAAATATACACAAAGATAGACCATATTCTGGGTCTTAAAACAAATTACATCTAATTTAGAGGATAATAATCATACTAGGTATGTTCTCTGGCCACAATGAAAGTAAGCTAGAAATAAATAAAAAATGGCTATCTGGAAAATTTCAAGTATTTGAAAATCAAAACATACACTTCTAAATGACCCATGGCCAAAGAAGCAGAGAAGGAAATGATTAGAAATATTTTGAACCGAAGGAATATGAAAACAAAACTCATCACAATTTGTAAGATGCAGCTAATGCAATGCTTTGATGGAAATGTATAGAATTAAAACAAAGTAGGCCTCAAATCAATGCTCTTAGGTCCCGTTTCAACGAAAATAGAAAAAGAAGAGCAATTAAAGTAGAAGAAAATAATAGAGTTACAAGCAAAAATCCATGAAGTAGGAAACAAAATTTAATAGAGAAATATCAATGAAATCTAAAACTGATTATGTGAAGAACATCAATGAAATTCATAAAATCCTAGCCATGTTGATCAAAAGATGGAGGGGGGGGGCGCAAATTAACAATATCAGCAGTAAAAGAGGGACATCACCACAGATGCTACAGACTTGCAAGACTAATGAGGTAATATTACCAAGAGTTCTATAAACCAATAAATACGACACTTTGACAAAGTGGCCAAATTCTCTAAAAGACACAAACTACTAACTCTCTATAAGAAGAAATAATCTGAATGGTTTCAATATAGCAAAAATTTTCCCACAAAGGAAAACTCCAGGAGCAGTTGGCTTCCCTGGTGAATGCTAGCAAACATTTAAGGAACAAACAACAGTGATTCTGTTTTAAGCTCTTCCAAAAAATAGAAGACTCATTTTATGAAGCAAGCTTTACAGTGACACCAAAACCAAACTAGGTTTTTTTCTTTACAAAAAAAAAAAAATACAACAGACAAACATCTGTGTGAGCAAAAATGAAAAATTCCTTAACAAAATGTTAAAAAAAATGAATCAGGCAATATGTAAATATTTACATAAATATAAATCATGACTAACTAGGATTTTCCCAAAACGCAAATTGGTTTAACATTAAAAAATCATCCCAATAGATGCAAGAAAATTATTTGTAAAAATGTCAACATCTGTTCCTAATAAAAAAATGTCAGTAAACCAAGAATAGAAGTAATCTTCCTCATGGTAAAGGACAGCTTTGAAAAGTTGACAGCTAACATCATGTAAGTTGTAGGAGACTCTATACGTTCCTTTTAAAACTGGGAACAAGGCAATTGTTGACCCTTCCTAGTCGATGTCTTCTTGGAGATTCTGTTCAGTGAAAGGAAGAAAGAAACCGAGGCATATGAATTGGGAAATTGAAATAAAACTGTCTATTCACAGACAACACGGTCATCTATGTGGAAAATCTTATGGGATCTAAAATAGCTACTAAAGCTAATAATGAATAAATTTAGGAAACTCACAGAAACTAAGGTCAATCTACTAAAATTGATTGTATTTCTATTCATTAGGAAACTAACCTTTGACAATTGAAGTTTTTAATATGTCATCTTCAAAATAATTAAAAATATGAAATATGCAGGTATAAGTTTAAGAAAACATTTACAAGACTGTGTACTCAAAACAATAAAACAATTTTTAGAGAAGTTAAATAAGATGAAAATAAAGTGAGAGATATACAATGTCCCTGACTCAAAAGATACAATGTTGTTAAGATTTCTGTTCTCCCCAAATTGAACTACACTCTTAACATAATCCCAGATAAAGTCATCACAACCTTTTTCATTGACATTAAAAATATTATGTTGTAAATAACGAAGGGCTCATCTTTATGGAGATTCAAGGAACCTGGAATTGCCAAAAATAATTTTGACAAGAAAAAAGCTGGAGGATTTACACAACTTGAATTCAAGTCTTATTATAAAGCTGCAGTAATAAGGTAATATGGTATAGGTATAAGACAGACACCTAGAGCTAAAATTAAAAGGAATAGAGATTCCAATATACCCTATTGATTTTTTGACAAAGATGCCAAGGCAATTCAACACGTAAAGGATAATCTTTTCAACAAATGATGCTGAAAACATCAGCTATCCATATGCAAAGAATAAAAATAAAAAAGAATCTCAAACCTTAACACATACCATATACAAAAATTGATTTCAAATGGATCACAGACCTAAATATAGGAGCCAAAACTATTAAAATTTTATAGAAAAACCTATAAAAAAATTTAGAGACCTCAAATTAGGCAAAGATTTTTAAATAGGACAAAAACAGCACAAACTATAAAAGAAAAAAATTTAATTGGACTTTGTTAAAATTAAAAACAGTTGCTCTCCAAAAGCACTATAAAGAAAAAGGAATCAAGTCACAGATTTGCAAAACATTTGTCTGGATTTGTAATCCAAATACATAAAGAAGTCTTATAGCCCAATTAAAAAGTGGAGAAAAAAAAGATTTGAATACACTTAAAATGAACCTACACAAATCGTAAACAAGCACCTGAAGAGATAATCGACCTCATGAGTGTTGGAAGAGTGTTCGTCAACACTACAGTGAGATAACACTACAGACCCACTAGGTCGGCTAAAATCAAAAGGAATCATGACAAAAAGGCAAGAACAGCTAAAATTAAAAGGCTTTCGTGTTGACGGGGACATGGAACTCTGACATGTCACTGGCAGCGATGCAAAATGGCCCAGCTACTCTGGGAAACAGTTGGGGAGTTTCTTACAAAGCCTAACACACCTCCATGCGCGCCAGCATCCCCGTTCTTAGGTGTGCATCCTGGGACGTGCAGCTGTACAGAGACTTCCGCTCAAATGGCCGTAGCGACTTTGTTCACAAGGCCCCAGACTAGAGAGATCCTAAATCCCCATCAGCTGGTGAATTGACAAACAACTGCGGCCAAAGGCAAGAGGGCACTGATCCCTTCAGCCCTTGACCCACACGGATGGACCTCAGGACGTTGTCCTAGGAGGAGGTGCTGGCCATGAAAGACTCCACGATTCCATCGGCATGAAAGTCTAGGAAGGATGAAACTATGGGGATCAGGAGCAGATTAGAGGTTCATGGGGCGGGGGATGGGGGTGGGAGGAGGAGATGGGAGAAAGGGCCCCGGAGAGCTTGAGAAAGCCATGGGGATGTTGTGTCCGACTCGGGCCCTGCTCACACCTCGTCGGGGGTGCTCTACACGGGCCGAGTGTTTTCTTTTTACCTTACACTTCAGTAAAGCCGATTCTCTTTAAAATGAAAGAATGGAAAAGGGTGTCGCAGGCAAACACCGGTGCAGACAAGGCGAGAGTGACTACGTTAACATCAGACGGTGCAGACGTCCAACAGGCACGTGGTGCACAATTAGAAAAGCTCAGTCCACAATATTAAAGGGACTCATTCATCAAGAGGACATGTTAGGGTTTACTTGACTTCCTACCCACCGATTTTTCTCTATGGCTCTTAAAATTAATCATCCTTCGCATTAATTTATTTCCCTTCAGAAAGAAATGTTCTAAAATCATTTTGGTTGTCGACTTAGTGCGGCTTGGAGCGGGGAGTGTTGCTGTCCCCAGATTGTGTTGTCCCTGAATGTCTGCGCCAGATTCTCGGGGCCTCGGGCCCTACTCTGGCTACTTTGTTCTGCATAGACACATCACTATTTGTCTTTCATTCAGAAGTCTGATGTCAGTGGCCTTGCTGACGCATGTCCCAGTGTTGCGCAGGAGAAAAGGAACTCATAAGACAGAAACATGGAAATATCTAGAAAAATGAGCTGATGTGAACACCACCATTGACCCACAGGACGGTCAAGACAAGACAAGCCGTGAAGCTTGAGCGATCGGCCTTCGGAATCCCTGATTCCTCTGTGATGGGCAGGGAGCCAGCTCGGCCCCCCTCTCGGCCTTACCCCACCTGCTGCCTCCACCCCCAGTTCCTGCAGCTTCAAGCAGGACCCTCGTGGGGCGACCCTCCTGCCCCTGAGGCCTCCTGCCCAGAGCACCTCCCTGCCAGAGCACCTCCTTGCATAGAGCAGCACCCTCCTCCTCACCGTGAGTCCCCAGAGCGCCTCCCTGCACAGAGCAGCACCCTCCTCCTGCCCCTCAGTCCCCAGAGCATCTCCCTGCACAAAGCAGCACCCCCATCCTGATCTGGGAATCTCACCGTCCTCACCTGTCCCGCACGGATGTCCAAGTTCCCTGAACCTGTTACCTCCCAGGGCTCATGTTCTGCTCCCCTTGCACCTGCAGATGAGCCATGGATTCGCCAGCAGGACAGGGGGTTCAGGGGTCCCCAGCTCAGGGTACCCACAGGCCTCCCCCAGGCAGGACCCTGACAGACGACACCTCCTGTGGCCCACCAGTGGCCCGCCAGTCGGGTCTCTAGGTGAGCAGAAGCTCGGAGCGTGCTTGCCACGGGCCTGGTGAGCTCACATAGACACCCCCGAGCGGTGCTCTGCCAGCATCCGTGCAGGCCCTTCTTGCCCTTGGAGAGCTTTGCGGCCCTGTGGCCCTTCCTCATGCAGGCCGGGACCTCCGTGCCCCTCGGCATCCCCGGTGGAGGGTGCAGGCGGTCGCTGGGTCCCACTGGCTCCCACGGGGCCTGAGGTCTTCCGGGCCCTCAAGGCCTGGCCTCTGTGGGGACATCCGTTCCTTGATCCGGCTCCTTCCTCGGCAAGGCTCCCTGCTACTTCCTAGGCCCTTGCGTGTGGCCCCGGAGCCTGAGCTGGAGCTTCTTGCTTCTCTGCTCTGAGGCTGTGTGTGTCCCAAGCCTGCGGCATTCGTGGTCACTGCACGGCCAGGGGTCCCCGAGCCTGGTGACTCAGTTCATGAGCCAGGCTGGTGTGCGAGTAGAGGGAGCCCTGGGCACCAGGCACCGGGCCTGCGACTGCTGGGCTGAACCGCATCTCCAGTCGGTTTATGTGGGGTCACTCGGCAGCCCACCCTGGACGGGTCGCCCCTCCGCTTCCTAACCTGGACAATGGCAAGTCGGAACAAGAGACGCATAGATGTGGCCGCCACTCTGCGTTCCCGGTTTGTGTGCCAGTCAGCTGGGCTGCAGGACCGGAGGGTGGCATTCATTATTTATTGAGGGTCTTATGATTATTTATTAGTCGCTGTATTAGTATTAGTGCCGATTTGTTCTTAATAAATCTGTTTTCTATTTATCTGCAAGTGATAAATTTTTAATAGAATAAATGCTTTGTGTTATTGAAAAAGGCTGTATTTACATAATGCCAACCACAATTTTTCCAAATTGCATAGTTAAGATAGATAATTTATTGCAATTGATATCTAGTAGATTTTTGTTTAAATCTCACTACCTCAAAATTATTAGTTACTTTGTTGAAAAAAATATCAACAGGTCATTTTACTGGGGTATATTTTCAGCCCCAGAAACTTTTCTCTTGAGTCATGATGGTGATAGGATCCTGGCTCAGGGGCCAGATGTGCATCCACGCTGAGGCTGCAGGTACACGTGGGTTTTCTGACATGTTTTGGGAGGCCGATCACTGCACAAAAAAGAGCCTCTGGGAAAGAAATAGATCCCCTGGGGGCAGATAAAATAACTGAGTCTGAATTTGTGTCTAACAACTGATTAGTGACAGGAGAGAGGGCAACTCGACCGTCACTCTAGATTCTTTGTGAAGGTTCTGGGCTCCACACCCAGAGGTCAGGGAAAGATGACTTCAGTACTTAGGCCTGGTTCCAGCGCACGGGGGACCCTGGGAACCAAGGGCCTAAAGGCCAGTGCATGGAAGCAGGACCACAGGGCCCGTCCTGTCCTAACGCCGACGGCGGGACCCCTCCCTGGAACCCTCACATGCATTCGCCCAGACTACGCGCTTTCGGGTAGACTGGATCATAGCCCTCCCATAGACTGGATCATAGCCCCCCCATAGACTGGATCATAGCCCCCCTGTAGACTGGATCATAGCCCTCCCATAGACTGCATCATAGCCCCTCTGTAGACTGGATCATAGCCCCCCATAGACTGGATCATAGCCCCTCTGTAGACTGGATCATACCCCCCCCCCCATAGACTGGATCATAGCCTCCCCATAGACTGGATCATAGCCTCCCCATAGACTGGATCATAGCCCCCTCCCCCATAGACTGGATCATAGCCCCCCGTAGACTGGATCATAGCCCCCCCCATAGACTGGATCATAGCCCCCCTGCAGACTGGATCATAGCTCCCCCATAGACTGGATCATAGCCCCCCCTGAAGATGGGTACATGCAGATTCCGTAGGGTCCCAGGCAGTGCAAAGACGTGAGGAAGAAAGCAGCAGTCAGAGAGAAGATGCTGCTTGAAAAAGAGGAAGCAGCCAGGGGGCCCGGGTGGCAGGTAGCCCTGGAGCTGAAGGGCTGGGGACAGACTTTGTCCCAGGGCCTGCAGAGGGCGTGGGCTGGCTGCCACCTGGAGCCTAGCCCCGCATCGAGGATTCCAGGCTTGGGATGCACAGGATTATAAAGAGAATAAAACTGTATTGTTTTAAGCCATGAAACGTGTGGACGTGTGTTATACAGCAGTGTAGACCTCGGTCTGTCTCCCCGCCGCCAGCCACAGGGTCACCACGGTGACCTCGCCCTGATGGGGAAGAGGCGAGGGGAACCGAGGAGCTGGGCAAGGCCAGGGCTGGCCCTGGCTGCTCGTGGGCAGCCCCCTGCTCCTCGAGTGGCCTCGTCCCAGGGAAGAGGCCCGCCACGCTGGGCTCCGGCCTCCTGCGGTCGCCTCCTCACCCGGGTCTCCCGAGCTCTGGCAAGCCCTCCCCAACTTCGCCCCCCGCCCCCCGCTGGAGTGGAAGGACTGTCTTGCTGAAGGGCCAGGAAAGCCGCCAGAGACAGGGCCCGTTGGGCACGGGCACCAGGGACCTGCCAGTACCCCGGAGGCCCTCTGAGCCTTCTGTTCCACGCCAAGCCCTTGGTCCCTCTCGCCGGTGGCCCCACTTAGCCCTCAGGAGCCCCAGCGAACTGTGGCAAAGGGGCCTGAACCCCCGCCCCCGGGGGTCTGCGGACTCTCGTGGCTCAGGGGGAGCCTGACGCCTTCCTCCGCTGCCTCCTGCTGCTGCGAGGCTCCAGCACCGCCCGGCTGCCTCGGTGGAAGGGACAGCAGCTCCCTGTGGCCTCCCCGCACGAGGGCGGCCCGCAGCCTCTCAACACACCCCGGGCCCAAGGTCCTTCTCCTCCTGGAGTGTCCAGCAGCCCCAGGCCCCACTCACCAGCGGCTGTCGCAGGCCCAGGAGCAAGCAGGCCTGTCCTGCCTGCGTCACCACCGGAGCCACGCGCTCGTGGACAGTGAGCCCGGCCCAGCCCAGCCGCGCGGGGTGCAGGCCCCCCCCTTCCATCCCCGAACCCTCCCCTGATGGCAGGCCCGGGGCACCTCAGTACTTGTCCCACGAAAGAAGCAACGAGTGTGGAGACTAAGAACTGGTGGGACTAATAGGGCTGGGGAGCGACAGCATGTGCCCGCCCGGGAACCCCGGGGAAGGACTTTGTGAACGAGCCGGGAAGAATTCAAGGGAGGCTAAATTTCTCGCAATCCTGTGGGCAAGGCCTGAGTCAGAAAAATACTTCTTGTTGCTGTTATTTCAAAACTGTTTTTCCTCCAGGCTGCTGTAATCTGGAGAAACATATGTTAAATATGTTATCTTTCACGAAGAACCGGTGAATCTAAATGTGTGCAATTTGTTTCTTTTTTTATTTTTCCCCACGTTTCTATTCATGGTGACGACATATTGTAATAACAATAAAAGAAATTAAAAATGAGGGAAATTATCCAGAAATCTGCCTATGAAAGCAATTCTTTTATTTTCCATGTTTCCTCCCAGGAATTATCTATATGCTGGCAACGCAGTTCTAGGCTGCTTCCCACAGTGGAATATTTAGGACAAAGACAGAGCTCTGCTTCTAACAAGTTCGGAGACATTGGCCGCATCACTTACAATCTTGGGTATCAGCTTCCCCATAGTTAAAACCATACTATTGGACTTGACCTTTTTAATGGATCCTCTCGGTTTAAAAATCATTTGTGCTTTCATACGTGCAACAGAGGGAGTCTTACTTGGAAGCATCATATTTGGGAAACTGAAAATGTTTAAAAGCTGAGAGAATGTGCTGGCAAGTGACAACGGTGATTAGGAACGCCACAAACAATAGACAGGAGCAGAAACTGAAACTCTAGTAACCTTCTGACAAACAGACTCTAAAATAAACTGCTTGTTTTGTTCTAATTCTAGAATTTCCCAAATTTGTTTGCTTAACATCTTTCTAACGGCAGCCTAGCCGTCTGCATGAAACCTATCCACCGTTAACCACAGAAATATCATCGCAGCGTCGCTAAAGGTCAACAAATTACGTTCCTCCTTTCACCATGTCGTGGTTGCGTGCTACACAATTTGGAGTGATGCTGGTCTTAGTCCGCAGCGGCCGCTGTTAAGGAGGCCATGGGCCGGGTGGCTTAAGCAGCAAGGGTGGATTTCCCACGGTTCTGGAGGCCGGGAAGTCCGAGATCCAGGTATTGGCGGAACCAGCATCTGCTCAGAGCCTCTGCCTGTGGCTCTTGTGTGACTCAACATTACTGCAGATTAAATGTCGTTGGCAGGGGACCCTGCAAAGCAAGGGCACAGTTCCACGCACACCCATTTTAGATGACGCGGCGCCAACGTGAGGACCGTCTGTATCTCAATCCGGACACTCGGGCTCTAGTGCAACCTCAAGAGCGTGTGATGTATGCACAAGATTTAGCAGAACGTTTAGTCACCATTCTGGTCAGAGCTGTGAGGACTGCTGTTGAGCAGGTGGCCAAGGGTCACCCTAGTTTCACCGCCGAGCGGTGCTATTGCAATGTATGAGCGTTGGCAAGTTTTTGGGTGCTACGGTGCCCATAATGTTTTTGCTGAGACTTAGGAAATGTGATGCTTATATGAAATAAGGAAAGGTATTAAACTAGAAATGGCAAGTAAATAATAACTCAAAAGCCAAATTGGAGCACCGTGTGGAGAAGCATCCTGAGGTCCCGTGTGGAGGTTGCAGGGAAGGAAGGGTATGTAACTGCCAGGCTGTTCTCGGCTATATGGACAGTGGAGAACGTATTCCACATGTTTTCCATTCTTGCATAAGTAATAAGACGATGTGACTACATGTCATAGTAATGTGAAATCAGATTCTAATGTAAATGCTATTTATGAAAGTAGAGAGGTCTAGTAGGATTCAGACCATATTATAGGTCTTCAGACATAGTAAGCCCTTTTCGGGCTTCAGAAACTGAGAAAGGTATCCTGTGTGCATTGGCAGAGGGTGACAAGTAGACCCCAAGTGAATTCGGCCCAGGAACCCTCAAAGAAGTTGTGGTGCGGCAAAGAGCGTTCAAGATACGTTCCATGACTGTTTTCTCACGAGACACTTTGCAAAGGCCGGTGTGTATTTTTCTTAGATGCCTCTGGAGCCGACATCAGTCACCTTGACTGGTCTCTGATTTTAGCCAGAGGTGCAATGGTCGCCTTCATTCAAATATAGGATAGTCTTGTACTGTTAATGCCTCATTTCAAACATGAACTGGATATGTTTTCTCCTCCAGAGGCCTGGCCTTCTTTTCCTTGAGGCATCATCTTCTCCCCAACACTACGGGGACCAGGTCGGCCAGCTGGCACATGAATGCAAACGTGGAGTTGAAATCGCTGAGGGAAATCCTTGAGTTAACAGGGGATTGAAGCCAGTGGGTAAATAGACTTGCCTCCCCTCCTGGGGGGCATTTCTGGGATGTATCCTACTTTTCTGGAATGTATGACTAGTGGAAAGGAGCCCCCATTGCCTACGGTGATAACCTCGGTAATGTACCCTTTTGTCAAGTTTTCCTTCTTTCCTGTTTTATTATCCCTTCCCCCTCAGTCCTGATTCCTGAGATTATCTTCCAAATAAAATGCCTGAATAGAAGTCCTCATCTCAAGCTCTTCTTAGGGGAACTCATGATTAAACAGAATTCTTTAAAGCTGCAAGAATCATTCAGTTAATATCACTGAAAGCTGCATGATAAATGGATGATCTGAGGCCATACTTTATAAAAAATATTCTGTTTTCATCAATGGAAATTGTACAAGATCCTCCTAAGAAGGAAGAAGTTTGTAGTTTGGGTCAAAATGGCACAAAAAATGCCTATGCTTACTTGCCATTCTCACACAAAATTAGAAATGACAAAAAAGAGAATCCCTATAACATGCTAGAAAACAAGAGATTGCCATTGATGAATCGAAATTTTGGAGAAATATTTGATTAATGGAAGGCAGACAAGTTTAATGGCCAATAGCACATGCAAGATAGGACTTCTAGAAAAGGTAGGGGCACTTCTATAGAGGCTCTAAGCCCACAGGTGATAGGGTCAGGAGCAGGGATGGGAGTTAGGGCAATTGCCTGGGTGATTGTTTTGGTAAACCACAGAAACAGCTAAGAAGTCTGCTGCTTCTCCTTCCTACTGCCTCCTCCATCAGAATTTATATCTAGTGGCTCATAGATACACAGGGCCCTTCATCCCAAAGCTGGACAGATCCAGAGACTCAGAGCAGGGTACAACATCTCCGAGGATACTCATGAATAATGGAAGGGCTGCACCAGATAAGGTACTTACACCCCCAAGCAGAATTAGATTCTGCTCCTCCCAAGCAAATGCTGGCAGCAGTTCCCAAGAATATCCACAGGCAGGGACACAGAGATCTCAAATATAAAGCACATAACCAAAATTACCACATATTTTAGTACATCAATAAGATGTCATCAAATTCAGCAAAGAGAACTAACACCCCAAAAAAGAGTTATTTTTTTAAATTGGAGTTCAATTTGCCAACATATAGCATAACACCCAGTGGTCATCCCACCAAGTGCCCCACTCAGTGCCCATCACCCAGTCACCCCAACCCCCACCCACCTCCCTTTCCACTACCCTCTTGTTCATTTCCCAGAGATAGGTGTCTCTCATGGTTTGTCACCCTCACTGATATTTTCACTCCTTTCCCCTTTATTCCCTTTCACTATCAAAAAAAAAAGAGTTATTAACAAATAGAAGAAGAAATAAATATAATCATATGATAATTTAGCATCTGATAAAGCTGCTATTCAATTCTCATGACAAATAGATGGAATACTCACTAAATAGGAAAATATTATTTGGCTTCCTTTCTCATTCTTTACAATAAAAATAAATTTCAGGTTAAAGGATAGTGTTAGCAGAAAACATGGTTAAATATTTTTCCAGTTTGTGCATGGGAAAGACCCTTTTTAAAATGATCCCAAAAAACCTGGAAGAAAATGAAGTTTTAAACAATTGCATTGAAATAAAATTAAAAACTGAGTGAAAAAGTGGGAACAATTGCAACACCCCCGGCAGAAAAAGAGCTAATCACTTTAAAAGATAATGTATTGTTTTGTTAAGGTTGTGAGGAAGTAGGCATTCATAAATTTTTAGTACAATCTCTTTGGAGGACAGTTTTGTAATGCTCATCAACATTTTAAATGTGTATACATTTAGGCTGGCAATTCCATTTCTAAGAATTCATTGTATAACTCATCTTCACACAATGAGAAAAAAAGTAAATATGCAGAGATGTTTACTACGGTACTGTTTGTATTAGCAAAATAAATCCCAGTAATAATGTTTATCTATAGAACAGTAGATAAGTAACTTATGGTGATCAATATAGTAAATTTTGAGAAAGTATTTTTTAAAAAGATAATTATTTATGTGTGCATATAAAATTACCTCCAAAACTATATCAGTGCAATAATGAAAAGAAACAACAAAGCAGTCATATTTCAGAAGTATATTTAGCAAACCAATTTTTTGTTTAAAAATGTATATACTCCACAGGGCAGCCCATGTGGCTCGGCGGTTTAGCACTGCCTTCAGCCCGGGGCATGATCCCGGAGACCCCAGGATCGAGTCCCACATTGGGCTCCCTGCATGGAGCCTGCTCCTCCCTCTGCCTGTGTCTCTGTGCCTCTGTGTGTGTGTGTGTGTGTGTGTGTGTGTGTCTCTCGTGAATAAAAAAATAAAATATTTTTAAAAAAATGTATATACTCACATACAAATATATGCTTAATATGTACAAAAAATTTCTGGAATTCTGTACCCACAAAAAAGAAACTGTTGACATAAGTTGATTCCCAGAAGCTCTGATGGCCCTAGATAAGATGAAGACTTAATTTTTTATTTGTTCATTGAGGCTTTATTGGGGGGGGGGGTCCTTTTATAATAAGCATGAATCATCTTTTCAATAAAAATATTTTTAAAATTAAAGGGTCATTATTAACCTCAGAATATAGGACAGGAGAAATCAGGAGTAAGCTGTTATGTAAACTAACCTATTAGATATCTTGGAAATGAAAAAAAAATATGATCAGTGAAATTAAAAGAAAATCTAAGCAGATGGAATGGACTAACCAGATCAGCTAACAAAGATCAAAGTCAGAAGCTGAAACCTCAGGTTGTAAGGTTGCAAATGCTCACAGAATAAAACACAAAATAAGAAATACAGAAAAAAAAAAAGAAAAAAAGTAAGAGACCTGGAAGACAGATTCGGAAATTCCATCATTTGTCCAATACGAGTTCTGGTAAAAGAGAATAAATGCAAATGGTAATGAAGAACTACTCGAGTCAATAGAAGAATATTTTCCAGAGTTTTCAGGTGGAAAGAACCATCTAAATGCCAAATGAATTGAACAAAAGACCATCCACACCTAGATCTACCGCAGTGGAATTTGAAAAATGAGAGTAATGGGGAAAAAAACTAAGAAACCCTATGTTCATTGCAGCATTATTCACAAGAGCCAAGCTACAGAAACAATCTCGGTGTCTGTCAACAAATGAACGGATAAAGATGATGCAATGTGTGTGCACACACACCCACACACACACACGCAGGGCAGAATATTATCCAGCCACGAGAAAAGGGAGACCCTGCCATCTACAAGCACCCGCACAAAGCCTGAGGGTGCTGTGTTAGAGATAAGTCAGAGAGAGAAAGACAAATACTGTATGATATCACCTACATGTGGAATCTAGAAAAACTGAACTCAGAAATAGGGTAGAGTGGTGGGTTCCAGGGGCCAGGGAATGGGGGAAATGAGACGATGTTGGTCAAAAGGTACAAACTTACAGTTACAAGATTATTAACCAGTTCTGGAGATCTAATGTACAACAGGATGATTACAGGTAATAATACTGTGAAGTTACTAAGAGAGTGGATCTTAAATGTTCTTACCACAAAAAAAGAACTAGTAGTTACGTGAGGTGGTGAAGTGTTGGCGAATGCCGGGGTGGTAATCGTTTTGCAGGATGCAAGTGTATCAAATCAACACGTTCTATGCCTTCAGTTCATTCAGTTGTATGTTACCTCCATGTCGATAAAGCCAGGGAGAAAGAACGGCGTAGGAATGCTCATAAACATCACAGGTGATGAAAGATGGTGATGGAGCAATATATTCATGGTTATAAAAATGAGTAAATGATCCTACCATTATAACCCACTCAACCAAGTGCTGTCCGGGGAGACACAGTCACCCGGGGGACAAACCCGCTTCCCCAGGACCCTGGGGGTCTACAGGGTGATGTCAGGGGTCTACCTCCACACGTTGATCAGAGTAGCCGAAAGCAAAAATGTTTTTTCTGCTCTTACTAAAATATAAACAGAAGAAGAACAAGAACATTTAATCAAGCTCTTCATCAAATTATCTCTCAATTAAGAACTTTGACGATTTCAATATATATCTGGTAAAACTAATTACACTCAGTTGGGCAATAAGAGAAGCCCAAACGTTTTATTCTGACAAACACTGACATGTGCCAATTTGAGAATGTGCACACAGAGGGACACACGCAGGCCGGATTCCATCACCAGTGCTCGGATCATTATGGTCCAGATAGTGTAGCAAACACAATTCTCTATGCTGAAAAACATGGATGGAAGGGTGAAAATTACTGGATAATTTATCCCAACATTTTCTTGATTCCTCCAACCATTTTCCCATTTTTTTCTAGTTATAATTCCTTTTGACAAATTATCTAGATATCTGGGTCAACAATATATTTCACCTTGTCTTATAAAACTACCTTTATTCGCCAATGGAGATGTCACACCTGAGTCCCATATGTGGGCAGACCAAGTACGCAACAGGGAAGCTATACTTTAGGTTAAAAATGTAACAGAAGAGTTTTGGGGGTGAGTATTGCAGATCCAAATGTTTTGCACCCCTTTTCTGTTGGTTGAAGTGCTTTACGCTTCTTTCCTTTACTAAAATAGCAGAAACATCTGCATCTCCTCCCTCAATCAGTGTAATGCTTTATGGGTAACAGATTTGCAAATAGCATGAGTTACATGCAGTAAACCCTATTCTTGTTCTTATTAATCACTCTCCATCAACTTATCCCTCAGGTGTTCTGGCTACAAAAGCATGCCGACAATCAACAGTAATGGTTTTAAGTTAGTTATTTGACAAGTAGGTCCCCATGCAAAGAGTTTCTTGTTAATTATTTAAAGAATCAGTGCCAAGGGGTAGCTTTGCTTGTTCTCCTGTAAGTCATATGCATTTGCCTCTCTTTTCCTCCTCTTTTCTCCTCTTCCTACTTCTCTGCAAAATTTTTAGAAGCCTAACATCTAGTCACTCTAAGATGCAGTAAGTTGTTTTAAACTTTTGTGTAGCAAATTCATTCCAAATCTTAGACCAGCCTCTGATCATAATCCCATGTACATCGCTCTGACATTATATAAAAAGAAATATAAATGATAAGCATATCACAGAGAATATATTTTCCCAGATCTTTTAGATTGCATTTTCCTTGCATCTCAGTTTCTGGGGGAAATGATGATTAATGAATCATTAAATGCACATGACCAGGAGTTCACATGGGAATAAGGTAGATTGGGAAAATTTCTATTCAAAGGTTGTGAGCAAATGATGTGTGAAATTGTTGACAAATTGCCTTCATTAAGCTTTTGAAGTGGATATTTTTTTTTCCACAAATTTGGCTTCCGTTCAAAATATAGCTGTGGAGAGTTTGAGACATTCACTGTCAAGTTACAATCCACGATAATTCTTGTCCTTGGGAACTTTTATTTTTGAGAAAATTGGAGAAAGTTTAAAGTAGGGTTCTCCTTGGCAGTACTAAATGGATAAAACTCATTTCTGAGCAGAACAGGGATTTAAATGCTGCCTTAGTTATCCCATAGATGGATAAAGGGAACAGGGATGAAATACGAAGACCGTTTTTGTCAGTTGTTGATCTCTCAAAACAAAGACCTTTGACAAGGGGTCCGATGCTTATGCTTAAAATTTTGCACGTTCCATTATAGTTGTTGTCTCTTTTCAGCTCCGTGTCATGTAGTGTAATGGACAAAACCCTGGTCTTGTGGTCTGTTGGGGTTTTATTTTATTTTATTTTTTTAATAATAAATATATTTTTTATTGGTGTTCAGTTTGCCAACATACAGAATAACACCCAGTGCTCATCCCGTCAAGTGCTCACCTCAGTGCCCTCTGTTGGGGTTTTAAATCCCGGTTCTGCTCTTTACCATGGGAAGAGCTCCAGACGACCAGCTTCTCTGTGCCTCAATATTCTTATCTGAAATTGAAAATAATATCTATCTAATAGAATTGGGCTGAGAATTAGATTTTAATTTGAGAATATATATATAAAGTCCCTAGCTGCTACCTTGTAGTAACATGTACCATCACACATTTGGACAATGAGCACAAATCTCGGTCTGAACCTTGGATCTAAAAAGCCAAACACAATCCAGTTTTCTGTAAAAGTGGTATATTTATCTATAAATCCATGATTTGGGGTCTTCACTTTTGGTTCCTATATTTCCCACATTTAGGCCTTCTTTCCTCTGGATCATCTCAGCATAGGATAGATTATTTTGATAACATATTTATGCAACAATTCCTGCTTCTTAAAAGGCTTCCCTGAAAATCTTCTTTCTTTTTCATACAACTCTCCAGTGTGTAAAAAGACATATCCAGCCAATGTCAGAGGGAAGACGAAGGTCCAGATATCCTGTAGCCCGTCTCCAACTGTCCTTAACTATGGGTAAATATAAACTGGCGTAGGCCAAGCAGGTTATTCTGACAAAGCGCGTCCTTCCTGATAGTTCACAATCTGAAAAACATAGAGAACTTTGTCTCAGATCTTCAAGGAATTTGATATCATTTTCCACAAATGGATCCATTCTCCAGTCATCAATTTTGCAGATGAATATCCCATGAGATGTGGGTCTGAGCAGACTGACTCTGCAAGGGAGATATCAATTTGTTTCTAATTCATGGTCAAGAAAAGAGTTATTTTGTAAGTTCCTCCATTTCTTATTGTTTTTTTTTTAAGATTTTATTTATTTATTCATGAGAGACACACACACAGAGAGAGAGAGAGAGAGAGAGAGAGAGAGAGAGAGGCAGAGGGAGAAGCAGGCTCCATGCAGGGAACCCGACGTGGGACTCGATCCCGGGTCTCCAGGATCAGGCCCTGGACCAAAGGCAGGTGCTAAACCACCGAACCACCCGGGCTGCCCCATTTCTTATTGTTTTAACCTACACTCAGTCCTCTCTCCTTTTGTGTGGTACAGACTCAACAAGGTCTTATGGAGCTTATGTCTCAAGACCAGTTTCAGAGTTTGAACTCTGTCAGTTGGCTTCTGGTATATTCTTCACTGATAAAACTTGCCATATTTTGGTAGAAGGAATGGCAACAGGCGTTGGAAGTTTAGTCACATGCTGCCTCCGGGAAGTCACTATTTGACCAACGTGGCTATAGCGATCCTATCAAACGTCTTCTAGATTCCAACATTTGAATGCTGCAGGGGACGAAAAAGTCCGAATCTGCATGTCCTGTCAGCTTGTGAGTCAAGGTCAAGAGAGGGTTCCTAAGATACAAACCAATAAGAGGTGTGATTGTCTTCTGAGCTTCCTACCACCTGGAGGATTTCAGAGTATTGCTTGGAAGGAAAGGTAGAACCGTGGTGTTTCATGAGGGCCCCCTCCTCCCCAGGAAGTGTCGCTGGGAAGCAGGGACCACTCTAGCGATGGCCGGAATTAGAAGCAGAGCACCTCAAACGCCCCGTTCTCGATCCATATGCTGGGGAACCTGCGAGGTACAAGTGGTCATTTCTATGGACCTGTGTGTCTCCTGTCATGAGTTGCTCTTGGGAGACAGGGGGCTAGACCGACTCACAAGATAACAGTTTGGGAGGAGGAACTTCACCTATTTTTATATATTTATAAATTGTATATCCAATTGTTTATCTATTCAGGTCATACACATTTCCCCAGCATGCCAGGACTGAACTGCTTAAAACTGCAAAAAGCATTGGAAAATAATCAGACTCTCGTAAGGTTTTATGGCTTCAGCCTTGTTGTCAACTTCTGTAGTTACTTTGGCCCTCAGTTTCCTTTTCTGTAATCTAATTGTCAGAATAATTTCTCTTAGCCTTTACCTTCTGTGATGACTGCTATCGTTCGCTTCTTCCCCAAATCCCTACTGGCTACGAGGTGCATTTCTGTATAGCTTGCATTTAATTCTCCTTTTAAGTGGGTTCTTGACAGTCATCTTTGCTATTCCTCTAGTATCAAAGAAATGTATCCACTGAGATTAGTGGGAAATATCAAAGCATTTATCCCACTTAGGGGCAGCACTATGCATCAAAGTGCTGGAAGTACCTTGGTGGGCAAACTCCAGCTATTAATTTGAGCTTTAGAAGTTAAATATTACTATAACCTCACCATCCCTGGGCTACTCAATAGGCTTCCATCTTGAAGTGATGAAATTTCTCTTTAATTTAGAATGTACATGAGGTTAAGAGTCGTCGGTGAATTTTGATATGTAAATTTCACAAAGTTTTAGACCTCAAGTTGATGAACATTACAATTTTGTTGACATCATCACTAACTCAGGGAATATTGCAATTAATTAAAGGATGGAATAGAGGCAAATCTTCTAGCTGACAGATAAAGGTTATTACACACAAGACAGTGACCAGTTATTCTGAGTAGACAGAATAAGAAAATGTGCACTGGCCTTTTGTAAAATATTTATCGAGATTGGGGGGTGGTCTCCTGGAGGAGTTGTGGACTTCCCCTATGCCTCCACCAAGGGTCTTGTACTCCAGGGTAAACGATCTCCATTGATGAAGGAGAGATTAGCAAGAGACAGGACAAAAACAATCATTCCTTTTCATTTGTCTGTCTTCTGCGTATGTGCTTCTGTTGCATCGTGACTTAAGCCAGGCCCAGGTAACCCGGAAATTATCATCAATTTCAAGATATATGCAACCAGTCATTCACAAAAATAATCGGTCTATGTCTTGGATGGCCCTGACCCATAGTTTGAATTAATTTCAAAGGTAACAGAGAAAATATAGCTTTATTTAAACACTAAAAGAAACGTAGTCTTAGTTTTCATTTTCAATTCTATTTTTATATTTCAAAAATATATTTTGGCTTTTTTCTTGCAGGATCAAAATCCTCTTACTGAGTACCATTTTTCCGATTGACCTAACTGATCTGAAGGTCAAGAACTGCCCAAGCTGTGACGATGTCCTGAGCATTTTCATCTTGTTGAAGCCATCCCACCATTTTGTCCTTTCGAGACAAATCATAGCATCTACCTGAGAATGCGCTGCATGCCCGTGCTTGGAGAAATGCGTCCCCACCTTCCCCAGTCTTCAAAGGTATGAAGGTCGACCCCTGAGAAGGAATTGGTCCACAGGCTATCAAACAAGCCTGTATGTCTGTTATTAGAGCACTCCCCCTGGCTTATGCATGGGATTGATTATTTTCCCAAATAGTTCAAAACATCTGCTAGTACCTAAAAACTCTCATTGATTTCTGGATTGCCTGTTTGGTTATGTAATACTTATGCTGAATACTCTAGGCTACTCTCCAGTTTACTTCCAGATATAATTTCAGAGCTGATGTTAATCTGTAAAAGCACATGGGATTTGGATTTTGGCAATCCTGAAGACAGCCTCCCTCTCTACACACCATCTTGATGGTTGATGTAAGCCAATGGGTCCTGAATTTTACCTCCCGCAAGCTGGCAATTCCTAACTGATTAACTTCAACTCTGGAATTGGCTTCTACCCACTGGTTTGATGAAGCCAATGTCTGCTCTCCTTAAGGTCATGATCCTGAGCATACTGAGATCATTAAAGGGGGGATGAGATGTTTTTTGAATGTGACAGTAGAGATTCCTTACTAAAAACCCCTTTATTTTAACATTATGAAGAAACTGATTTTTAAAAGACAAACCTGTAAGCCAATTGGCAATATAATTCTACCCAGCCCGTAAACAAAGGAAAAAAGTAATAACGAGTTTCAGAATTTATTTTAATATTAAAGGAACAGCTAGTGTCATTAAAACACACGATAGACATATGATTAGTACAGACTATAAAGGTAGGCTTTCTTCTGGGGCTCCAAGTCAGATAAAATTAGCTTTTGATGATCTTTTCTTTTGGGTTAAAATAAATCTACATGATAGGAGAAACTTCTATAAAATATAAAACTATTTTTTAATGGATTCTATATAACCAAAATGTTTTCTCTATTTGGGACTTGATTTAAAATATTTAAGATATTTAAAATCAGTTTCAGTCCCGTACAACTTTAATACAGATCAAGTGTTTTAAAATATTTATGATAAAGAAAATGATTCCATCTGGGCAGGGAATTTATTACTGGAATATCATACCAATTTGAATTGAAGCCACTGTGAGATTAATTTCTTCTCTGCTGCTGGAATATAAATGTGTTCTGACAGCTGCTTTCTGTAACTAAAGTGCACTTATTTGCATGCAGTGTCTCCTACTCAATGAAATCATATATATCAGAGGAACTTTGAATGGTTTAAACAACAAACAGAGATTGATTATCAACGCAAATGCCAACCAGGGATTTACTATAAATAAAGTATTGGCCAGTGCCCGTTTTGAAATCGACACTGGTTACTTAAAGCTTTCAGAGAGATAATCATGAATTTCAGAAGAACTTGCTGATGTAAAAACAAAAAAAAACAAAACAAAAAAAAAAACAAGAATTACACAAAGGGGAAAGATGGCCTTGATCAAACACATGTTTTTCAGATTTATTAATGATTAACACGTCAGACACTCTCTTTTGGATTACATTCCCTTTCACCAAGGCTAAGAGCTGAAAAGATGAACATTTTTACAGTAATAACATGTCATGAAGGATGTGTGATAATTTAGACATTTATAGAATATGATTGGAGATCTGAGTAGGTACAGTTAGTGGCTATATTTCAGGCCCTGACGATAATAAAGGAGAAGGGCTTCAGAGTAGGAAGCCAAATTTGTCATATTTTCTTCGGGGACAGGCCCATCTAACTGATAGGCCATAGGCTCAAGCAAAAGGTATGGAAGTAGGATGCCTCGAAGCAAAGTAAGAGGAGGGGCGCCGGGGGGCTCAGGGGTTCAGCACTTGAGCATCAGCCTTGGGCTCAGGTCACGAGCCTGGGGTCCTGGGCTCCTGCTCAGCGCAAGAGTCTGCTTCTGCCTCTGCCCCTCCCCGTGCTCATGCTCTGTCTCGGGTTCCCTCTCTCTCAAATAAATAAATAAAATCTTTTAAAAAAAAAGTAAAAGGACCACCTGTCCTTTAGAAGCAAATACAGAAAAAAAAAAAAAAAAGCAGATACAGATGAACAGACCCATTAAAATTGAGACTAATTAAGAGTAAAAATGATTTAGAAACAAAATGACACACTAAGTCAAACTCTCACACTAGTTTTTTTTTTTTTTTTAAGACTTTGCTTATTTACTTATTTAGAGAGAGCACGAGTGGGGGAGAGGCGGAGGGAGAGGGAGAGAGAGAATCTCAAGCACACTCCTCACTGAGCGGGAGCCTGACGTGGGGCTGGATCCCGGGACCGGGAGATGCTGACCTGAGCCACACCCGGGAGTAGCAGGCTCAACTGATGGAGCCACCCAGGCGCCCCCTCATGTTAGTTCTTAAAAGTCACATTTTCTTATTTTCTCCTCTTAGGAAGAATTTTATTGAATCAGCTGAATGTGCCTTTGGCTGGAGAGCTTTTTCTTTTCTTTTCTTTTCTTTTTTTTTTTTTTAGATTTTATTTATTTATTCACAAGAGACACAGAGAGAGGCAGAGACCCAGGCAGAGGGAGAAGCAGGCTCCATGTGGGGAGCCTGATGTGGGACTCGATCCCGGGACCTCGGGGTCATGCCCTGGGCCGAAGGCAGACGCTCAACCACGGAGCCCCCCAGGCACCCCTGGCTGGAGAGCTTTCTATTCTAAGTAGCTCAGTCACTGACAGGCAGCATTGGAGAGAGAACAGAGTCAGGAAATCCAGAGTCTCTAAGTCCACACATCTCCGCTAATAATGATCTTAGAATGAGCAAAAAGGTAGTTTCTTAAAAGAAAGGAACAGAGGAAGCATGAAAGGAGGGGAAGTACTGAGGAGAGTTTTTTTCCCTACGTGTATTCAGGTTGCAAAAAGAGTTAAACTCAATTATAGAAGTCTATATTCCCTGAAAACTACCAAACTGCTCTCGGACAAAAGATTACAATCATCTCCTGGAAATGTTTATAGTGCACTTCCCTGTAACAAAATCTCTAATTCTACTCCTCCAGTGAAGACAAGGTCATTTTATAAATGACCAAAGAAGGGACGCCTGGGTGGCTCAGTGGTTGAGGGCGTGACCCCGGGGTCCTGGGATCGAGTCCCTCATCGGGTTCCCTGAATGGAACCTGCTTCTCCCTCTGCCTGGGTCTCTGCCTCTCTCTGTGTGTCTTTCATGAACAAATAAATAAAATCTTTTTTTTTTTTAATAAAGAAATCTTTCCCAATAAATAAATAAATAAATAACCAAAGAAAATATCATGAGTAGCAAATGAGAGTGAGAAGCGGGCAAAGGGGCAAGTGAACAATATCAGCAGGTTTTCTTACTTCCAAGTCTGAAACGCCGAGAAGCCCACCGAACTGTTGCATTCCAGAGATTGCCGTATCTATGGTCAGTATTTGCCGCATAAATGGCGATTTTTGAGCCATTCTGAGAAGAAAAAGGGAGGAAGTTGTATTGGAGTTTTCAATCCCTTAGTTCTTACATTACTGTTGGTAGAAATGTTAAGGGAAGTGTGAAGTGATGGTTTATATTATTCAGAATTTTTCTTTTTTAACAGAAAACCGAATGTTCTTGGGCCCTTCCTTGAGAGACTAGAATGGGAAAAGTAATATTCAATGCTCATTAGGGAATCCTTGTCTTCTCTTTTTAACTCCTAAGACCTAATTTTGGGTGGATCATAAGCGGTCTTGTGTATAGCGCAGCTCGCCCAACCGAGAATGACAGCCCCGAGACTGTGGCCTGACGTTAGGTAAGGCTCTCGTTTGCGGGTCACCTGAATCCCCCCTGTGCCGTTAGAGTGGTTCTTTAGCCTCAGATTCCAGAAAGACAAAGAAACGTATGAGAATGCCTGGACACTCATCATCGAACGAGAAATGCATATAATTCAGAGTCCACGTAAATATGCGAGGCAACACTTGCCTAGACTCACGCAAGAGCCAATGCCATGCAGGTTCTGTTAACCAACGTGTGGAACACAAGGGCGAGCGTCTACTCAAGCCGTGTCACCCTCACCCGCGACTCTTTCCTAAAGCAGTTCCCTAAGCCGTGTGTGCTGCACCCACTGGTTTTTGGTAAGGAACATCCTGATCTTCCTCCAGCCCTGGGGACCTCTTTGGAGATGCTACTTTTAGTGGCTGTGCTGCGTCTCTCGCGCTGGAGGACTGTCGCGATTTCTCTACTACTCCTCGCCCCTCTTCCTTTGACATTTAATGGTCGACTCTCTCTATGTGCCAAGCACGCCTCTTGGCTCTTGCCCTCAAGGGGCTCAGAACTGACTGGAAGACAGACAAGTGAAAAACGTGTAGGGGGAGGGGAATGCAGGCATATGTCCTTTGTGGTGAGAGAAGGAGTCAAGGGCGGCATTCTGGACTCAAGGATCCTCCCCTTGCTCTGTGACTCAAGGGAATGAATTAAGTGGAGAGAAACCTCTGGTTTTAGGAGCTATTTGGGACATGATAGAACCAACCTCAGATTGTCCTTTTAGCTGATAAAATCACACTGTAGAGCCAACACCCGATCTGTCTATACTCCGTCTCTCGGGAATTGTGAATTTCAGATTTTGACAATTCCGGAAGGAAATTTACCTTTTGCGTAAATTTTAACCATTTTTTTTTATTTTTGTAAATTTATTTTTTATTGGTGTTCAATTTGCCAACATACAGAATAACACCCAGTGCTCATCCCGTCAAGTGCCCCCCTCAGTGCCCGTCACCCAGTCACCCCCACCCCCTGCCCACCTCCTCTTCCACCACCCTTAGTTCGTTTCCCAGAGTTAGGAGTCTTTATGTTGTCTCCCTAATTTTAACCATTTTTATGAAGCTTAACATCAATACTCTTAATTTCCTGTTTAGCATATCATTTTTTTTAAATAAAAACACACGTAAATACAAAATATTTCTTAAGTATAAAGATAATTTTTAGAGGGGCACATCCTATATTGGGGATTATTATTAATCCCTTAAATTAATTACTAATACTTAAATTCTTGTTCAGAACGAAACTGACATTACTAAATGGAAATAGACCACACTACTTCCTCAAGATATAATTTTTATCTTCAAAATTCATTAGCCAGTGTAGTGATTTCCAAAATTGTTTATAGCTAGGGGTACTCAGGCAAGCTCCTAACTTGCATGGGCATCACATTTCTTGTTTTCAGAAAGGAAATGATTGGAAAGATAATCTCTTGGGTGACTTCAAATCCTAGAAGTTGGTTTCTAAGTTTCTCCTAACAGTAATGTCCTGTGAGCGAGCTAATAAAACAGCTACGTGAGGTGATGAGCAAATGCTTCTCAAGAGCTGCAAGATGTAAATATTCTGGGGGAAAGTACTGGGAATAGAGAGAATGAAGTCAAGGGAAGTGTTGCTGGTCTTCCCTTGAGTAAGAAAACCAACATTGTGGATTCCTAACCCGACTAATAGGAAAAAGCCAGGGGTCCAAGAACACCTGGGTTACCAAGAGCTTTGGTTTCAAAAGTCGTTAAGACTTCGAAGCTTTCCGATGCTTTACGGAGACAATGCATTTGGGAGAAAATCCTGCTGCTAACCTACAAGAGGGAAAAGGTGACTGGTAGCTCCCAAATACTTTCCCTGATGGCCTAAGTATATTAAGCCTGTTTCGCATTTTCCATACCCTCCACCCCGGGTGGTAGGGACTGGGCTCGGACTTAGGTTGGTTGTCATTCGCTAGTGGTTAGTGCGTTTCCATCTTGGTGGATACTCTTTTATTTTTTCCTTGGTGGATACTCTTGAGTGAATTTCTTATTAACTGAATGAGTGAGGTCTTTGGGACCTGCCTTACAGAAGATGACATTTGAGAGGTCTCTGTTGTACTGTTCTATGTAGTGGCTGCTTGGTTGGAGTAAATAAAAGTTGGGGGCAGCTTTGAGGGGGCGCTGGGGACGGAGCCGGGAGGACGACAGTGTGCATCAAAGCACCAGGAAACCCTGCAGAACAGAGTCCCCTATAACCTCCTGTTTACCTGCGAATAGTTTACCAGCCTTTCCCTCCACTCAAATCCATTAACATCTCATGGGATTCACCTTGGGAAATGCTTGACTGCAATTCGTTGAGATAAGAAGCAGGGTGGTGCTAGTTATGGGTCGAGTGGTCACTTTACAGTTCTTGCCAGAGCCTGAGTCGGTACATTCAGGAAGGAAACCTTTTTCACTCCGAAAGCTAGCAGCCACGTGTATCCTGAGCAATCAAGAGAGTCACCTTAGAGAGAACATAGGATGACTTGAGGCCGATACGGGGAGAAGCCCAAGCGAGGCAGATCCTCCTGCTGGAGCATCAGCAGTCATGTTGAAATTTAAAAGATTTTTTTCCATATTTTATCCCTTGATAATGAGAAATTGTTTAGAAAGTCTCAAGCCACAGAACATGAGAGACTCCTAACTCTGGGAAACAAACTAGGGGGGGCGGAAGGGGAGGAGGGCGGGCGGTGGGGTGACTGGGTGACGAGCACTGACGGGGGCACTTGATGGGATGAGCACTGGGTGTTATGCTATATGTTGGCAAACTGAACACCAATAGAAAATAAATTTATAAAAAAATAAAAATAAATAAAAAACAAAAAACAAAAGAAAGTCTCAAGCCATGTACGAATCAGAGGCTGCATTGGGAAGTGTTTGCTCTACTGTTCGTTCGAGGAACCTGTTTTCCGGGGACCCTTTCCTGGATTCTGGTCTAGAGAACGCTCTTTGGAAAATGTGGTTCTGTTCATTCTGTGACTCTCTCCTCTCCCAGAACCTACAGGGCTCACACACCCCACAGTGCGCCCGGGGGCCCCTGCTCCCGTCCAACTCTGTTCAAGTTATCTTTTAGCCAATTCTCACCGCGTCGGAGACTGGCTCTAATTCTTTTGACGGGATAGGTCTCATTTCTCATCTATGACTGAAAGCCAGCAGCAGAGTGCAGCGTGCGACGTAGTGGCCAAGCCACCATCCTGATGTTCGCCTTTAGGTCCATCTCCCGCCCTCTTGAATTATCCCTGCCTTTCTTCCTTGAGGATGACCACAGAGTTGTTCTACCATCATAGCTTGTTTCGGTCGCACGTTATCACTTACTTCTTTCTCCCTTTTGATGCATTCAGCTTCTCGGTCCGTTTCAAATATGGCTCTATTCACCGAGAGTAAGGAGAATGACTCCACGTACATTCTCTGTTGGCCTACGGTCACAGTTCCTCCCACTTGCCAGGTAGAAGTCGAGGCCACCAGGAGACAAGGTCTCCCCAGGGGGAGGTGATAATGTCGATGTTAGACACTGTGTCCACCAGTCTCTTGGCAGTGAGGGAGGCAGACACTCACCTCCTAGGAGGACAGAGCTGATTGGCATTTTCCCTTCACCCCAAAGGCAATTGCTTCGGTGTCCCTCGTGTATCTCGATGCCTATTTTCTCCTTTATCAATTCTATTTCTTTTCCTGCTCATTAGGCAACAGAATTAACTTCATTTACTCAGTTTGTCGCCAGTGTTTCATATCTTGTGTGTCACATATAATGCACTGAAGGTAAAAGAGAAAATACATGGTCTTTGCCCTTGAGAATTTCAGAATCCAGAAGGAATATATGTCAACAACCCACAAAAATGATCAGTAGTAATATGTAGGAAATATACTGTGAACATAAAAATAAGTGACTGGGTAGGAGAGGAATGGAGAGAGGTTACCGACATCCTCAACATGAAGAAATTATTAGAGCTGCTCTTTGAAAGGTGAGCAGAGATTCATTAAGCAACGAAATGTGCGTGGGTTTGTGTGTATTTAGGGGACAGGGATTGGCCAGTGGGAAAGAGAGGGAGAGTCGTCCTTTGCTTGTGATTCATACTGTTTACTAATCTAAGCATTATTAATAAAGAACGATGGAACTCACAGAAGCAAATCATTTTTAATAAACTACTTCTTTACCCTCAAATCCCTCTGAAGTGCCTTGTCCTTCTTCATACAATGAGTTTATGAGAAAAGATAAGAGGAAATAAAACAACCATAGAAAATAGTGTTTCAGTGACACTGGAAGCACTCGTTTCCCACAGAAAATGCAAAACTAGCATCTCTATGTAACAGGCTGGTTAGTTCATCAGAATCACGCAGTTGTTCTTCTGTGGTCCTGCTTCATCAGAACGCCCACGACTGCACTGGAGCCGGGCTACGCTGGGGCATTTATTGGAGCTCTAAAATGTTGTTTCCAGAAACGCAAATGTTTAGGGCTTCGTACATGACGAGATAGCAACACGTGTTGGCGTGTGGCTGGGCAGGGCTTCACTCACTCTTTGGGGATTGTGAGAATTTGAAGGTACGAAGAGAAGAAATTCAGTCAAAGTTGCCTTCTGCATGTCATCAAAAATGCTTAGCTAATAAATTTTTGGAGACAAACTGCCCAAGTTTAGGAGCTTCTGCAGAGGGGGCCAAACACACGTATAATTAAACCAAGAGGTTCAGTAACTAGTTTTGTGAATGGTCAGTAACTGACCTGGCACTTGACAGAGGGCCCCAGGGATGCACAGGTGACCAGACTGGACAATTTAAGCCATTGTGCCTGGGGATACACTTCTGGAGGGCAGGAGGATAAAGGTCCCCAGCTCTTCATGGCTGTTGGAAATCGGTTAGAATGCAGTAAACCGCTATAGGCAGGCAGGCACGCCCAGCATCTGCCGCAATTGGTAATGGAAGTAAAAGAGGGGATTACGGTCGGAGCTTGTGTGGGTGCAAGGGAATGTCATCCAGAACACACCTGGAAGGGCTGGCCTCAGGGAGAGCACGGCGCGGGGGGGGGGGGGGGGGGAGTAAGAGGCGCAAATCCATGCGACTCAGTGGACATGTGAGCCTAGCAAGTTCTCCTATTTCTATTTTCTCAGCAGATTGAAAACTTCAAGTTTTCATCAAGTGAGAATGAGAATTACCGGAGCTGATGAAGGTGGAGGAGAGAGGAGGTGAGGAGCACTCACCTAGGACAGTGGGATGCTAAGTGGCCCGGGGAATTGGAGCAGGGCCGGCAGGTCCATTGCAGATTGTGGTTCCTGCGTATTTTTCTCAGCCACATTCAGCTGAAGTAAGTACAATATTTAAGTAGATAGAGAGTTGTTTTTTCTGGGCTGTGGTTTCGGCAGTTAAGTGCTATAACACAGCATGAGGTCACAGGAGTTGAAAATAATTTTTAATGGGGATGGGCAGGAACTAATCCTTTTAAGGAGGGAACTGGGAATATGAGGGCAACCTGGGACAGTGCAGAGTTGGTGAGATCACTGGATGGTGGGTCTGCAGGCAGTGACCATCATCACACTTCAGTGATGTGAGGTGGGGGGAAAATCCCACCCGGGTTACGGTAGTCCAGGAAATGAGCTGGAAAGATGGACATCACTATAGGAGCCGTGTACTCGAAGGTGCGTTTAAACCAGGCATGAGCGGCTGAGGTGGGATAGACAACATGCTCATCCAATTAAAGGTTTTGTTTTTAAAAGATGTTATTTATTTATTCATAAGAGACCCAGAGAGAGGCAGAGACACAGGCAGAGGGAGAAGCAGGCTCCATGCAGGGACCCCGATGTGGGACCTGGTTGACCTGGGGTCACGCCCTGGGCCGAAGGCAGATGCTCACCCACTGGGCCACCCTGGGCTCCCAGTGAAGGGGTTTTGTGATCAATCAGCTGGGGAGTTGGAAGGACTGTCTACTTGTACATCGACATCACTGGGAATGTTAACGTGAAGGACTTTGGAGACTGAAAAATGAAGGCGGCACTAAAACCTCCAAGAGATGAGCAGAAGTCCCCTCTGGGGTCTGCAAATAAGCATACCCAGGAGGGGCGGTGGGTTCGTGTGACGACTTGGGGTTCGGAGCTTGGGGTCTAGGAAGGTCTGAGAAACGACCCAGAAAGTGTGGCCGGAGGGTTCTCATTGGATTTTGATAAAAGCCATTTCAACGGAGTGGCTTGGGGAGAAAAACAATGGGGGGAGAACGGGAAGTGAAGGAGTACAGGTGACGAATATAAAACTCAAGGGAATTTGAAACGAGAGGACAAAGAGAAACCAAGCAGGACACAGGAGAAAACGGGCCCGGGGCCACGAGGGGGCCCAGAGTGGGAGCGCAGCCGCTGCTGCCCCAGGCCGGGGAGACGGGGCTGGAGGAGGCGGGCGCTGGGTGGCGGTGCAGCTACAAGGGCCGCAGCACCCGACGGCTTCCTGGCCTGCGGTTCGAGTCTCCCTTGCCGATCTTCGGAGGGTCGCCCTCTTCTCCCCTGGGCAAAGCGAGCTCCTGGCTTGGGTTTGAGGTCCCGATCCTTGGCCTGTTTCTCGTCCCATCAATGCACCGACACCCGCCAACAGAGGCCACCCCAGCACCCAGCACGCGGCCTTCTCAGTGGGCCGCAGCCTGTCCTGCCCGCCCCGCGGCCACGAGGCCTTCCCCGGGTTTGTCCTGAGCGCTTCCTGCCGGGTCCACGTGGGCTCAGGCCCACGGAGTGCGAGCCACCCTCAGCTTAAGACCCACCAGGCGCTTCCTCTGTCTGGACGCGTCTTCTCTGACTTTCCGGAGCCGCAGCTCTGGGGTCCTCATCCTGCCTTGTTCCTCACTCCTTCTCCATCTCCTCCTCCAGCTCCTTCCACGCGGCTAAAGGCTCACACGCGCTGGGAGCCCGTCCTTTCTACAGTAACTGCCTTTTCTCCCAACCCCCTCCTCTCGCTGCCCGGCCTTACACACGCCGCGAGCTAACGTGGTCCAAACCCATCCAGCGACGCCCTCCCTCTCGAGCCCTAACTCGGTAACTGCTGCCTAACACCTCATTTGTGTCAGATTGTCCTTTCAAGTTTAATGTGTCCAAAATAAATCTCCGGATCCCGAACTGGCCCCCTGGGCCACCAGTCCCGAGGTGCCTCTCCCCCGCCTTCCCAACCACCATCCACCGTCTTCTGGAGCAGAAGCCCGGACGCCACCTTTCATTTTCCTCTTATCTCATGCAAGACACACTCAGGTGACTTTTGTTGGCTCTATCTCCAAAATATACCTTGAATCGGGCCGTTTTCCTCTTCCTCCACTCTCGTGCTAATTAATCAAAGTCAAAATTTTTTCACCTGTTCTAGGGCAGAGGCATCTTAGCAGGTCTCTGGGCTCCTAAGAGCGTCAATTCTCCACTAAAACCTGTTGATCTGAAACAAATACGTCAGGTCACATCAGTTCCCTACTTAAAACCTCCCTGTGGGGCAGTGCGATTAAAATAAAGTTCGAAATTATTAATCATGCTCATAAACCCCTACACAACCGGACTTTTGCACCATTTCCAGCAAACCTGTGACGTTCCCATCTAGTCACAATGTCCTGTCCATACTGGCTGCAATAGATTGACTTTCTTAATTCTTCAGCCTCTTGCCCTGTGACCCTACAACGCACAAAAGTGGGCGAAGCAACTCCCGTATGTGTTGGATTTGGACTTGGCCGCGTGACTTTGTTTCGTTAGTGAGGCTTTCGCAAGGTCGAGAATGCGTTGTGGAGTCTGGCCTGGTCTTTCTGAGCCCTTGACCCACCAGGAGAGGAGCATGCACTAGATCCCCTCACCCTTTTAGCCTGGGCTCCCAAAGGAAGGAGGAAAGGAGCCTGGCCTGAATTCCGGGACCCTGCCCTGCTCACCCACAAGCCTGCATTGCAGTAGCCCCACTTTGGCCCGCGCAGCTCAGTCCGTTGGGCACCTGCCTCTTGGTTTCAGCTCAGGCTATGGCCTCAGGGTCATGAGACCGAGCCCTGCCAGGGGCTGTGCACTCATCAGGGACTCTGCTCATCCTGCTCCCTCTCCCTCTGCCCTTCCCCCCAATTGCTCTCTCTCTCTCTCTCTAAAAATAAAATAAATAAGTGAATAAAGTCTTTTAAAAAATTAAGTAGCTCATTGATCTGCAGTCCTGTGAGTAAGTAAGACATATCCTGAGTTTGGGGACAATCGTGGCCCTGGAATATGCCAAGCTCATTCCAGCCTTAGGCACTTTATACCTGTTGTTTCCTCTTTCTGGAATATTCTTTTCCCTAAATGTGCATCTGGCTACATTCTTTTCATTGCTCGACCTCAGCACACACGTCACATCCATAGAAGCACATTCTCCAATCACTCCAGCCACAGTCACCATTGCCACCAACATCACCTCCATTTTCCTTTCACAAAGCCTTTTCCAGTCACACCCCAGGGGCCCCATTTCAGCTAGAAATGAGGGTAGTTGGCCCAATGCTGATAGTTCTTCGAGTTTTGCAGAGAAAGAGGATCCATATCTGGAAACTGCTTATATCAGGGAATTGACTTGCTGCTACCAGAGAAAGAATACAGACGTTTCCACTTGAAACAGATTTTAAGCTCTAGTAAAACGTCTTCTTTCTCAGGAAAGTCGCGATGAATTCCAGGAAAGTTTTATTTATTAAATATTTTATTTATTTATTCATGAGAGACACACAGAGAGAGGCAGAGACACAGGCAGAGAGAAGCAGGCTCCATGCAGGGAGCCCGACGTGGGACTCGATCCCGGGACCCCGGGGTCACGCCCTGGGCCGAAGACCGACGCTCAACCCTTGAGCCACCCAATGGCCCCTCCAAGAAAGTTTTGTATTATCCATAATCGAGAGACAAAATGTGCTGTAATATTCCATTGTTATTTTGCATCTTTCCTACTGCTTGAGGTTTTGGCTTTAAAAACAGACTAAGTCTTAACAAAGACGTTGAAAATGCTATTTATTCATGTTGAATAAATGTGTATTATTCATATATGCAATTGTGTATTAGATACGATGGAAAGTGAGTAGGGTAGCATTTGAGGAGGCCAGGACTGTGGAAAATTTGCTGTTTCACATATGTATATTTTACATAATTTAAAATTTCACATTTTAGTACCGATCTATTTTAATACAGTTTAGCTATTATGAATGGAAATAATGTCATATCTGTTTTTTTTTTTTTTCCTGTTCTTTCTTCGGAAACGAACAAACTATCAATCTCTTAGGTATGCAATTGGCGTTAAATAACAGAAAAGCCAACTAACAGCGCCCTCACGACACAGTTTTTGTCCTTCCGTCATAGCCAGAGCAGAGGCAGGAGGCTGCGGACCATGTCTTTAGGTTTGCGGTGGCCGTCGTCACAATGCCCTTGGCACGTCCCTGCAGTTCACAAGACGGCTACTACAGTTTCAAGAGAATAGTCGAGTGGAATGTAGGAAGAAGAGAGAGGAAAGAGTGGCAGCGCTATCTCTGAATTTTATTTCGAGAGCCAAATCTCTCCCAGGAGCTCTTGATGAATTTTGCTTACATTTCCTGGGCCAGGAGAGCGCCATAGGGCCATGGTCATTATGGGCCAGGAGAGCACCATAGGGTCATTCTTAACTACTGGGGATTCTGGGAAAACCAGGATTGAACTTCTGACCTAGAGAGAGGAGGAGGAAGACAAGGGAGAAGGCGAGAGGAAGGGTGGTTGTGTGCGCAGCCGGCGGTGTCTGAGACGTCACAGTGGTGTGTCTTCATTGTGAAGCAGGAAAGGGGTATCTTCAGGGGCCACCAAAGCCTGAAGCTACGTACACATTCACCAGGACCACGTCCCTCTTGCTCCCTCCCCCCCAGTGAGGGGCCATTGCCAGGACATCAGAACAACCAGAGACTACACTTCCCAGCCTCCTTGGTAGCAGATGTGACCCCGGAACTCAGCGGGGGTGTGAGCTTACTGCCCGTGGGTGACGTGGTGGGTGGGGCTACAGGTGGAAGAGGCCCGGTCACCCACTCGCCCTGTGAGGGATGATCTCCTGTGGACTCGGAATGCGCGCCTAGACTGTGCGATGGGCCCCAAATAGATTTCTGTTGTATTAAGCCAGGCCACTAAAAGGTAGACATTTGCTTGCTATAGGTGCTAATGTCACCTCAGTAATAATCATGACCCGTGCTCACATCACCCCAGAGTTTTCATTTGTGTTTTGCTTCTGTTCTTTTGTTTTGTTTTGTTTTTGTTTTTGTTTTTGTTTGTTTGTTTTTGCTTCTGGTTTTATTCAGTTTTCCATCTTCCCGCTAGAGATTTTTCTCACCACCCTCCCTGTAACTAGCCTTAACTTCTTTGCAGTTTCTCAGATCCACTGAGCAATACACCTTCTAACGTCCTGCTTCTAACTTGCTGTGTTCTAAGAAGCCCCGAATGCCGTAACACGCTGAGCAGAGCACGTGAACTTGGTGGTGCCAGATTGGGCCACGGAGGGGCTTGGTGGTTCCTCCTCTGCTGTGGGCCACTTACCCGATAAAGGACCAGCACAGAGAGATATGGAATTACCCAATACATGTAGAATCGGGGGTAAAGTGCAACTGCTGGGCAGTGTGTAGATATTGTAATATTTTGAATTAGAGCCACGGGCTGTTTTGTTTCTCAGGCAGGGCTGGAAAGGGAGCTTCTGTAAGGAGATGGGTTTCAAGAGCCCCATATAAAGTCTCCATTCTATTAAGCTATCTATTTACTTTATGGTTATTGGAATTTCCATATTAAATTTCTAAAATATCTAGCGATTCACTGTTGTGGCCACGATGAAGATTCACGTTGCATAATAAATATTCATTTTCAAATCTAAGTTGCACAGATATCAGAAGATGTTGCTCTTTATTACAGTTAACACAGACGATCTCTGTCGAAAGCTAGGCTTTGTCTAAAACTAGGGTAGCGTGTGATGGTGTGAAATTGGTGGCAGCAAATGGTGAAAGATATTATAGGCTCCGCGAGTAGATCTTGGGGCTAACCTTTCTGTGCATCACTATAGGATTTACCCATTTTCTCCGAGCCTTAGTATTTGCACAGGGGCAGTAGTACATTAAAATTGGTTCGTGTACTTTTCCTTCTCTAATTTTACAGATTAATTAAAGATACACTAAGTGCTGCTGGCAAGGGGAGCATAATAATGATTTATACACTCACTTTCTACCTGATGTGAATATTTGCCTTGCCAAGAACCCAACTTTATATTTTGATAGCAAACCAATACTAATTTTAAAGCAGCATTTTCTGTTTCAGATACTATACACTTAAACACAGGTGTCCTCCAGAACTCAGTTGCCTTCTTCCAACACAACTGCAGTAACAGCAAATCTAACCATATTCTAAAATGTGAAAATAACCAGATTTTTGAAGGCAACCCGGTGTGCCCAAGAGAGAAGGTAAAGTCAAGGTACACGTGAATAAACCATGGTTTGATTCATGTTTTCCTTTTACAAAGTAGTATTTCTTTTGATCATTTTTATTTATTTATTTTTGTTTTGTTTTTGTTTTTTGTTTTTGTTTTTTGATTATTTTTAGTATTTTTCTTCAACGATGGAGTCCAGTTTTGAATGTTTCCCAAACTGGGTTTCATGGGAGGGTCTGTTTTGCCTACATCATTCCCGGGGAAGCGTGTGGTTGACGAGGACGTGCTCTTTTGCACCCTTGCGGCCTGAGGCCTGCTGGAGAAAAGAGGTGCCCTGATTGGTTCCTGGCATTTGGGCTCCAAGAATGCAGCCTGGCAGCCCGTTCCCCTCACTCCAGTGCCAAGGCCAGGGATTTAACCTGAACCCTGTGCCTCCCCACCAAGAGAAAATGGGGACCCATGGTGTTATAAATCCAGATGGCTTTTGAATTCAATATTCTAAAAATATACTGCAAGAAAAGAACTTATTCCCACTGCTCAGAACGTGGATATGTTTATTATAGTAGCTGGAAGGGCCCCGAGCTAGCTACTGAAAAATAGAAATGAAGATACGAATATCAATCACAACATAGGTTTGTCTACCTCTCTGGTTTTCTTCTCGCAACCGGGTTTACATAGGAGAAAGCAAGGAGGCAATTTACCTTAGCGATTGGTCAATTCGTTGATGGAGTCCATCGATTCTAACAAAACCCAAATCAAAGTTTTGAGGATGGGCCTCTTTTGGCTTCTTTGCCCCAGGGGAACGCTGAGTCGACGCGGACCTAAATCGACTTTGCAGCAAGATCGGTTCTCCTGAAGACCTTTGCTCTGCCAGGTGGACGCACACTATGAAGAGGCCGTGGGCGGCGGTGTAAGGACCGCAGAGGGGGAACATGCGGAGACAGCTCTGTGGCCGGAAAGGGGCTACTTCTTGTTCTTTGAACTGTACTTTCTATTTTGAGATCACGGAATTCTCTTGCACCTGTAAGACGTAATGCCAAGGGATCCCACTTGTCCTTTAGCTGCTCGCCCTGGGGGTAGCATGTCACACAGCTGTGGTCCCCACCGGGAGACGACATGGATACGATGGACACATGGAGCATCTTCTTCAGCGAAGTGCCCCGTGATGCCTTTCTCAACCGCGTCCCTGTCGCGCTGGAACCGCCCCTAGTGGGTTCACCCAGGAATCTGTTCTCCGTGTCTTTAACTTTGGCATTTCAAGAATTTGGGAAGTTTTGGGCCATTATCTCTTCAAGTAGATTTTCAGCTTTTGCCTCCCTTCCGTGTCTTTCTGAGGGTCTGATGACACAAACATTAGATCTTTTATCGTAATCCCACGTGTCCCCGCGGCTTTGCCATTTTTCCGGGCTCTTCTGTCCTCGTCCTTCAGATGTGGGGATACGTCCTGGTCCTCTCCCTGGCCCCTTCCATCCTGCTGGTCCGCACCCCCGAGCTTTCCTGTGTCGGCTCAGACATGGCCCTTTGGTTCTGCTTCCTAGCTTCCGTTCCGTTGCTCACGCTCTGCTTTCTTCCCTGCGCCCAAGTGCTTCTGTCATCGTTCACTGACCGCCTTTTCTGTGGCTGCTTTAGGCTGCGCCGAGGGCTCTAACCTCTGTGCCACCTTGATGCTGGCCTCTGTTGATTGTCTCTTTGCATTCATTTGAGATCTTCCTGGTTCTTGGTATGACAAGTGGCTTCCCACTGAAACCTGGCCTCGTTCCTGTCGTACCCTGAAACTACTACGGGTCACACTATGCAGCAAATGCTTAACGGCAGCCTAGAAAGCGCCACCGTAACTGCGGGTGGAAGTAGTTCAGGTCTCCCCCCAACCTCTGTTGACACTGGACGCAAGGGGCGCCTCCTTGCCGCGGGTGTGTGTGTGTGTGTGTGTGTGTGTGACTCTCTGGCTTCCCACGTGGTCCCCACCAGTACCGCCGAGGGGCTGCCCACGTCAGGGTGGTGCTGAGAGGCCCGCCCTGCCCCGGGACCACCGCCCATGCCCCGCAGAGGAGGGCCGAGCACTGGCCACCTCCCGCACCGCCCAGGGCACGCGGCTACCTGGGTCAGGCCGGCGGCGCTCCTCGGCCAGGAAACCTCTGCCGAGCTCCCAAAGGCCACTGCCGGAATCTGGGTGAAACTGGTTCCCAAAGGGCAGGCACTGTGGCTCTCCGCGGAGCTTGGGGGCACCTGGTGGGGAAAAACAACAGTTGCCTAACATGGCATTACTGTTTTGGGGTAACTTAGAGTGCTTACTTGTGTTCTGATCTTTTCAGTGATTGTGGCCTCTTAAAAAGGCAGAGAGAGAAAACGGCAAAACAATCAAAGCTTTTTATCTCTTTGTCCAACATTCACTCAGTCTGCAAGCTCTCACTGAGGGATTACTTAGTGTTAGGAATTATGCTAGATATTGGGAATACAGGGTGAAAACCGCACCATCCTTTTTTTTTTTTGTACGCATACAAATCTGTATTGAAAATTAGGGGGTCAGCTTTGGCAGCTGAGTAAAAAGAGGAGTTTTCAGTTACAATCATGTATCTGTACAAAATCGTACTTAAAAAAATTAAAATACACCCATGTGAACACACCTTTATCTTTAGCAGGAACAGTGCTCTTCCTTCTTTTTGTTTAACCATGTTTCCCTCAAGCTTTTTTTTTTTTTTTTAAATTTTATTTATTTATTCATGAGAGACAGAGAGAGAGAGAGAGAGGCAGAGACACAGGCAGAGGGAGAAGCAGGCTCCATGCAGGGAGCCTGACGTGGGACTCGATCCCGGGACTCCAAGATCACACCCTGGGCAGAAGGCAGGCGCTAACCACTGAGCCATTCAGGGGATCCCCTCCCTCAAGCTTTTACAGTGACTATGACAACATGTATTTCTATTTTATAATCAGAAAGATGTTAAAAATCCTGTGGGTTTTTTTTTTTTTTTTCTGTTTTGTTTTAAACTGGAATTTCTTAAACAGAATCATCTCTGCTCCTCTTCCTGGTAGGCAACGGGCCTCGAACGTGCCTAGAGACCTTAATTTCAAAGTTGATAAACGTAGTTAGTCATTCAAGTGTACTTTTCACTGTTAGCTCTGCTCTGGTATTAGAGGCCCCAGTAGGTAACCCAACCAAAAAGGGGTGACAACGACTCCAAGATGAACAATGAACAGGTCCAGAGGGGCAGCGGCCTCCTCCGCGAGGAAGAGAGACCTGAGAATCTCAATCCACCTGCCATTGGCCACCTGGGTAACCCCAGATGTTTAAACTGTTGAAGCCTCAGTTTCTCCTCCTGTCAGTATCCTGACCTGTAGATCTCAAAAGAAGGACTGAGAGACCAGGAAGACAAGAGCCTGTGAAAAAGCAAGTTGCTAGCTAGACAGCAAATATCAAGAAGACCTTCCAGTGTTCCACTGCTTTTTGGTGGCTTTATGCTCAAGTAAGCCTCCAAAACGACTAGATTCAGGGTAGCGCCCCAGATGGTGACGGAGAATCACAAAGACCAGGTGAGCAGAAACCCACTTTGGATGAAGATAAATAGGGTAGATGTCAGCTTGTTTCGAGACTGGGTCTGTGCTTTCAGGTGGAGTGTCTGAAAATGCATGTAAGTCTTCCACATTTTTTAACACCCATCTCTCTTATTTAGGGTTTGTGACACAGGTGGTTTTTTTTGTTTTTGCTTTTGTTTTTTGCTGTTGTTAGTTTTTTGTTTTCAAAGATTTTTAAAAGTAAACTGGGCTTGAATTTATAACCCAGAGATCAAGGGTCACATGTTCTACCCATGAGGCCAGCCAGGTCGCCTGGCCAAATTTTTAATTAACCCAAGGCTATTGGGAAGCACATATTATCAGCCATGCAGAATGCTAGGTTCTACATGTAACAAGACAAATTGAAACGTAGTCCTTAATATGTGAATAGAGCAGTTTAATGTTAACAGAACAACACAAAACCATTTAAACCTGTCCTTGAAAATAGATGAATTTACGATATTTTTGTCAATAGGTGATTTCTCCTGCACCATAAGCCTGGATTTTTGAATTCTGAAATATGTTTTATCTTGTCTTTAAGAAACTTGTTCTGAATTTGAGGGAATCACCTAAGTAGGACCCTAATTTCTGCCTGTAGCTTGACAGCTCTTTAAGAAATAGATGATCAAAAAAAAAAAAAAAAAAAAGAAATAGGTAATTGCAAAAATCCCAGTTCTCCGTGAGGTTATTACACATGCCTCTGCGTTGTGCGTAGATATTCTGTATCACGATGTAAGTTCAACTTAATTTAGAACAGGCGACAGCTCTCAGGAGGGACGGGCTGAGGCGTGCGCCGCGGACGCCCCGGGGTCGTTACGAAGATGCAAGATCCTACAATTGTCGGTATTTGCATGCAAAGGGAATAGGACCCGGAGAGGGATTTCCTCTTTCCGTCTGCAGGAGGCAACACCGAAGGGCCCTGTTAAAGCTCTCCCGGGGCCCCGAGCATCTCCAGGAGGGGCTGTGACGTCTTACCCGGAGGATCCCGGCACCAACCGGGAGGAGAGGGAAAAAAGAAAGTCCTAGAGACGGGGAGAGAACACGCTTCCCGGCCCAGAGGGTCCTGGGCGTTGGGGGCCCGGCGGCCCCCCCCGCCCCCCGCCCCCCGCGCGCGCGCGCACCTGACCCGGGCGGCCTGCGGCTTCCCGGGCCCAGCGCCGCGCCCCCCGCGGGGCCTCGGCGGGGCCGCAGCCCGAGCCCCGAAAAGGCGCGCGGGCCCTTTAAACGGCCGCGCATCCCGGGCCGGCCTCCCGGGCGGGGGCGCGGCTGACGCGGGCGCGGAGGAGGCGCCAGGCGCGAACAAAAGTGCGGCGGGCGGCGCGGCCGCGGGCCCAGTGCGGCTCCTCGGGCTCCCGCAACAAGTGGGGCGGCCGCGGGGCGCGGGGCGGGGCGCCGGAGGCGGCGGATGGGGGCCCGGAGGCGGCGGCGCGGAGAGCCTCGGGGCGGCCCCGGGGCGCGGGCTCTCGGCGGCGCGGCGCCCGCGGGCCCGGAGCGCGGCTTCTGAGCGCCCCGGGGTCCCCCCGCCCCGCCCCGGCCCCGGGGGATGCGCCGCTGACCGCCCCGTCGGGCCGGCCTCCCTCCGCCGCAGCGCGCAGCCGGGGCGCCCCCGCCATGGAGCGACCGGGGACCCGGCGGGCCTGACGCCGCAGGATGGGCGCGAACAATGGCAAGCCGTCCGGCAGCGAGGGTGAGTGCGCGCCCGGCCCCGCCCGGGACCCCCCCCCCCCCCCCCGGCTCCGTCCCGGCGCCCCACGGTGCTCACCCCACCCCCCGGCGGGCTCCGTGTCCCGGCCGCCTTCTCCCGGGGGCGCCCCGAGGATGCTCGTCCGCCCCGTCGGGCTCCGGAGCGCCCCCCCCCCCGGGATGTCTCGGGCGCCCCGAGGATGCTCCCCCCCCGTCGGGCTCCGTCCGGGGCGCCCCGAGGATGCTCCCCGCCCCGTCGGACCCGGAGCTCCCCCCCACCCCGGGTTGTCTCGGGCGCCCCGGGATGCCCGACGTCGGGCTCCGTCCCGGGGCCGCCCCAGGATGCTCGCGCCACCCCTCCCCGTCGGACCCGGAGCGCCCCCCCCCCCCCCCCGGTTGTCTCGGGCGCCCCGAGGATGCTCGTCCCCCGCCGGGCCCCGCGCCCCGGCTCGTCTGGGGCGGCCCGAGGGGCGCTGTGCCGCGCGTGGGCGCACGTGTGCCTCGACGTCCCTCGCTGGCGCCGGGCGGAGGAGGACGGCCTGGCGGGGCCGGTGCGGGGCGCTCCCGGGACGCCCTGGGCCTCGCGGGCAGGGCGGCCTCCCCTCCTCCCGGGCCCGAGCGGCCGGAGATGCGGCCTGTCAAGTGCGAACTTGCGAGTCGGGAAACTTGAAGCTCCGCCTCCGCGGGGGACGGGGACGGGGACGGGGACGTGGGGCGGGCGCCTCCCTCGCTCCTCCTCCGCCCGCGTGGAGCCCGGGGCGGGGGGCTGGCCTCGGGGGGGGGGGAGGGGAGGGCAGGCGGGAATGCGGAGGGCGGGGCGGCCTGCGGGGGGGCGGGAGTGCACGGGGATGGGGCGGCCTGCAGGGAGGGGGGGTGCGGGGTGGGGAGTGCAGGGGGGCGGGGCGGCCTGCAGGGTGGGGGGGTGCGGGGTGGGGAGTGCACGGGGATGGGGCGTCCTGCAGGGAGGGGGGTGCAGGGGTGGGGAGTGCAGGGGGGCGGGGCGGCCTGCAGGGTGGGGGGGTGCGGGGTGGGGAGTGCACGGGGATGGGGCGTCCTGCAGGGAGGGGGGTGCGGGGTGGGGAGTGCAGGGGGATGGGGCGGCCTGCAGGGTGGGGGGGTGCGGGGTGGGGAGTGCACGGGGATGGGGCGTCCTGCAGGGAGGGGGGGTGCAGGGGTGGGGAGTGCAGGGGGGCGGGGCGTCCTGGGGGTCGGGGGTGCGGGGTGGGGAGTGCAGGGGGGCGGGGCGTCCTGCAGGGAGGGGGGGTGCAGGGGTGGGGACTGCAGGGGGGCGGGGCGGCCTGGGGGTCGGGGGTGCGGGCCCGGCGCCTGCCCCTCGCGGCCCCCCCAGACGTGACCGCAGGCCCGACCCAAGCATCCCCGCCCAGGGCGACCTTTCGTCCCGCCCTTCCTCTCCGCCCGCTGCGCTGCGGTTTCCGCGTGTGTAAGCTCCTTATCCGGGGCGGCTGCGGGAGCCGGACTGTTTTCTTTCTTTAATGATTTCATTAAAAAGTTAAAGGGCGGGATTCATGGATGGCACCTGGGGACCTGTGCCAACAAGGATTCCTGGAGAAGCCCGGACACGCCCCAGAACTTGCCAATGTCCTGAACACCCGTGGAGAAAGGCCAGGGGAGGCCCTGCTGGAGCCCGGAGCCCCGGGGGCACGGGCCGCTGCTTGCACGGGGGCGGGGGGCACCCCAGAGGCTCCCCTGATCCCCCGCAACTTGTTCCCAGACCCCAGATCCCGGACCCTACAGTGTGTGCTGCAGGACGACTTCCTGTCTGAACCGCGGGCTTCCCAGCCCCTGGGAGAGCGAGGAGACCGGAGAGCTAATGACCTCCAGCTGTTACCGTGCATGCTGCTACCTCTGCGTTTTCACTTCAGCTCCAGTGAAATTTTACTGGGATCAGATTTAGATACACTGTGGAACTTTTTATAGGGAAAACCTCTTGGGCTCAGCTGATCCGAGGGAACCAATAGGAAGCGTGGGGTGGTAACCGAGCTTTGGCTGCAGGGACACACTGTGCTTGGATCTCAGCTCCCCTCAGATGCTGGGAGATTCCTCTGTGATCAGCAAAGGAAAAACTGGAGAAGCAGAAAGAACCTGAGCTTCAGAAGATCTTTCCTTGGCCCCCACCCCCGGCTACGCTGCCTTCTCCCAAATAGGGTCCTAATGTAGGTTGGGTTGACCCTTGAGCAGTGTGGGCCTTAGGGTGCCACCTCCCCATGCAGTTGAAACTGGCCCCGGAGCGGAACCGCTCATGGCCTGCTGTTGACCCGAAGCCTGACTGAGGGCATAGACCGGTGATTAACACGTATCTTTTTTTTTTTTTTTTAAGATTTTATTTATTCGTGAAAGACACAGAGAGAGAGAGAGAGGTAGAGACAGGCAGAGGGAGAAGCAGGCTCCATGCAGGGAGCCCGACACGGGACTCGATCCCAGGTCCCCAGGATCAGGCCCCGGGCCGAAGGCAGGCGCTGAGCCACCCAGGCTGCCCGACACGTACCTTATATGTCGTATGTAGTACGTGCTGTATTTACAGTAAAGTGAGCTAGAGCAAAGAAAACGAGAAAAAAATATAATTGAGAAAACCACAAGGAAGAGAGAATAGACTTACAGTCCTGTACTGTGTTCATACAAAAATTTACGTATAAATGAGTCCACGCAGTTCAAACTGCGGTTGCTCAAGGGTCACCTGTACTGGGTATCAGTCACCTTCCTCACAGTCCCCACCTGTGCCAAATATATGCAAATAAGCCTGTGGGAATTCGGTGCCCTTGTCTAAAACACCAGAGTTCAAAGAACCTGAAATCAACCCTTCACACGTCATATCTCTATTAAGAAGACTGAGAAGTAAGACGGTTTTAGCAGATTTAGTACAGTTAGGTCTGGTTTGAAATCTTAACGTAGGTCGTAATTTCAAACCGGACCTGAGTTGTCCTAAAGGGGGGAAATGATGCACGTCCATCGGATGTAGCGATTGCTCGACTCTAAAACGTAGGGGTTTGTGGAGACTTTGACAGTCTGCTCCGTAAGTAGATTCTAGAGCTGAGACCACCTGAATTTTTGCAAATAGTGTTGAAATCTCCAGAGGGCCTTAAACATTCAGTATTTCCCATGTAACGGTACTTTCGTATGTAATCTTCCTTCCCCTCGCTCCGGGAAAGCATCTTTTTCATTAAAACAACGAGAATTCTTCGTGAGGCTCACCTTAGCAGGTGCAGCAAGGACGGGGATTCCTCTCCCGTGTACTCCAGTGACCTCAGCGTCACCTTGGAGCTCGCTAAAAATGCAGACTCTCAGGTTCCTCCTCGGACGGAATCCGTTATCACGCACAGGTTAAAATCTGGGCAGGTTCTTGTGGGCAAGAGCGTTCACCGGGGAGCCTGGAGATTTGAGTCCAGCTTCAGTTTAGCTACTGGGACGTTCCTTGCTCAGTTCTCCGGGAACCAAGAAAGACCTGAATTCAGTCCTCTTCTGTCTGCAGAGAGGAGGGGAATTCCTGACGGGCCTTATCTATCAAGAACGAACTCTCCCGCCCTCGCCATTCCTTTTATTTCGCTCTTACGGAGCCTTAATGGGCCACTTAAGGGAGATTAGCCTGGAAGTGGAAGGTCTGTCCTAATAAGTAGGGAAGGGAAGACTCCTGTTGCCATGACATCCCGGAGCGCTCCTTCCTCCCGTGGTCCTCCTCATCCCCCTTCCCCTCCTCTCCGGATGCAACCAGTCCTGAAATCCCCGCTTTTCTCCCTGAACTCAAGGTATAGGTAAATAATGGGCGTTTTCAAAGTTTTTTTTTTTTTTTTTTTTTTTTTTTTTACAGCATGTGGCACAGTTGACTGTGATAATCCTGTAAATCTACATTGTGAACATTCTTTAACGCCACTCGGCGACGTAGAGACTACCACGTATTTGTTCCGCTGAATACTTACCGGGTCTTCAGGTTGGGGGTTTCCCTTGTAGCCCCTCCCACCGCTCCCAGTTTGGATTTCGCTACTGGGACAAGCCATCACACCTGATCTTTAGACTTCTAGAACCATAAACGAATACCTCGGTGGTTGGTGTGTTCTGGTAAACTCCTTTAGGGAAAAGTCTGGTTCTTATTTTTTTTTTTTTTTTGTCTCTGTCTTCGTCCACAAGGTATACGTTTCAGCCCGGGTGTAGAAGCCTGGAGAATGAGTTGGAGTGGAGCGAAGGCCTCATGACCATCAGCCTTGACTCCAGTGAAAGCCCAATAGACAGATCTCGGTCGAGCAGGAGGCGGCAGGCTGCTTTCCCTGCCTCCGCGGAGTCGGGCCTCCCCCTCTTGCCCAGGGGTCTGCTGCTGTGTGTTCTCTGCTCCCGCAGGTCGGGGCTGGACCCAGCAGCTCCTCGGCCAAATCCTGGGTGTTGTGGGATTGGAGCTGAGGGGGCCACAGTGATGGGTGTGACCCTTGGTGGCTCTGCTGCTCTTTCGGGCCGCGCGGAGAGCCGGGCGCCTGAGCTCGTGCGTCGCCGCTAAGCCATCAGCACCGTGGGAAGCACATGTTGGAGTGATGATAAGGGCGGCTGGTGTTTGCTGAGCACCCACTGCGACCGGCGGTGTTCCTGGCTGCTGGCAGCACCCTCGTGTGCTCCCGTGACAGGTCTAAGGGCTGGGCTCCTGGAGTCCTCGCTGTGCCAGTGGGAGCACGGCTGCACAGAGGACCGTCACTTCCCGGGTCCCGCAGCTCGTACACGTGGAATGGGGGCCCACGGGACCCACGAGTCCCGAGTCTGTCTCAGCTCAGTCATTCATTCCTTCATTCCCCTAATGTGTGCTGATTGCGTGTTCCTTCCTGTGCGCCAGGGGCTCTCCTGGACACTTGGGATGCGTCAGCGAGCAGGTCCAGCTTGTGTCCTTGTCAGTCGTGTGTGTGTGTTGGGACGGAGGGAAGTGGGACAGTTTACAGGTGCGCGCACACACACAGCAGGTCGGCAAACCACGGGATGCCGTCTAAGGGGCTCAAGTCCTTGAATAAAACCATCAGATTATTGGGGATTGGGAGGAACAGGGGTGGTGCTTCGAGTTGGAATCCCGGCCGAGGGCCGGTTGCAGGGCTGCAGAGACCAGGGCTCGCGGGAGGTGAAAGACCGATCCTTGGGGAGCCAGGGAGCATGTCGTCGGCCGCTGGGACCACCGCTGCCCAAGGTGAAGTCTGTCCCGAGGTGCTGGCTGGAGCGTCCTCTGTCCGTAGCTGCGGGACAGTCCGTTCTGGTCGCTGGGCCTTCATCTGTGTGTTTGCCTGGCGTCTTTGCATCATCTTTTATCTGATTATATCAGATGGTTTGCGACTGCTTTTGGGCGCAGGACGCCTCGGACAGGCCCTGGGTGGCTGCGCAGAGGGGACATGGCCTGACCTGCCCGGCGCGTGACGGCCACTCCAGAGATCTCCCTGATTCTTAGAAGTAGGTCTTCATCTTTTGCCTCAGGAAGTAATTCCATTGTGCTAAAAATCAGAAGATGAACCCCGGTGATCGCACTGTTGGGTCAGGTCGATGCATCGGTGCAGCCGAGAGCAGCTTCGATCCGCCGCGGGAAGGTATTTGCAGCCGCTCGGGGGTCTTGAGCGCCTTTAAAATGAGAAGCGGAGAGGGGGCTGCCCAGGAGCCGAGTGGGAGGGGCCTCTGGGGGGGCTCGAGGGTGCCCAACCGCCCCAGGCCTCCCGGGTGGGGGCGGCGCCGTGCGGGGCGTGAGCTGGGGGGTTACTGCACCCGCCCAGGCCGCCTTGCCCCATGTCCCGCCAACATTCTGTCCCGTGAAGCGGCGTCTGGGGGCGGAGGGGCTCTCGTACGTCCCCGTCCCCCCCCCCCCCCTCCCGTCATTCATCATTCCAGGTGTCTGTGTCACGTTGATGTGTTTAGGTCTTAGGGAGAAACCTCTGCGGTGGCTCAGTGGGTGAAGGTCATGGTCCGGGCGTGGGACCCAGTGCAGCCTTGGGCTCTGCGCTCGCGGGGAGCCTGCTGAGATCCTCTCTCTCCTTCTCCCCCCCACCCCCCAAGTAAATCATTAGAAAGGAATAATGTGTAGATCTTGTTCTTTCCTGGTTTCTGTGGACATAAACTCGGGGACCACAGGTTGGGGTTGCTGGCCGCGCGGCCTGGCTCTCGGGGAGGGGAAGGCGCGGCCTGGGCCACCGAGTGGCTGTTACTTGTGCTGTGACCCTGGGACGGGCATCTGCTGGCCGGGGCTGGCCTCGGGGCACCCAGGGCCTTGGGGAGGGGCCCTCACTATGCCCGAGCCCGGGTCCGTGGCCGTGGCCCCTGGTGGGAGGCCGAGAGGCCTGCTGCACCCCGGCCCTGCGGCTGCCTGGCATCAGTGGGAGCAGCAGGGCCCGTCGGCTCGGCTTCCCCGGGTCGCGGCTCCTTGGGCTTGCTTTGCCTTGTGGCTCTAGACCTGGACATTCAGGACGTCTGCTCGTAGCGGCGACTTGCTCCAGGACCTCGTGCAGTGGGCCTGCCCCGGGGAGTTCCGCGTGGGGGAGCCGGGCGGGGAGGCCGTGAGGACAGGCAGGGCCGAGGGGCTGGGGGTGGTGACAGGGAGGTGCGGCTGGGGACACGGCCTGCACCCCCGAAACACCTAAGGGCGCCTCTGAAGCAGCCGCAGGCAGGTGAGTGAGTCGCAGGAGCAGTAGGTTGACCGTGCGGAGAAGCCGACCGCTCTGCAGAGACCTCCCTGGTGGTTCCCCAAAATCCCCAGGTCGTGTGTCCCCGGGGGGGCTTCCTTCCTGGGAAGCGATTCCAGTGGGACCTGCCAGCGAGGGCCTCAGAGGTGGCAGGACGCGGGGTAGCGGGTGACCAGCCGGGTGTCGGGCGGCCCTGAGCTGGGAGGGGAGCCACGGGGCCGATGCTCCGACCCCCCCGGAGGCGGCCACTCGAAACCTCCTGACGCGAAGAACCCCTAACGGGCTCTGCGTTTCCCTCGGTAACGAGATACAAACACGTGGTCCACGTTGTCCCCGTTCCTGCTTGAAGGGGCGAGGACTGTTTCTGGAGCCCTAAATCTCTATGAGGCCCCGCAGCCCCGCGCTAGATGTGCTCATTCTATCAATTCCTATTTAAATTCGAAACCAGTAACAAAATGAAAAACAGTTGTTAACACCGCATGAACTCATAATTGTAACGTTAGAAGCCTCGAGCAACGTGTAGAAATGTTATTGAAACATTTTTTTGTTTGCTACCCTTTCTGTGGTAAATTCCTTTGCAGCATTTTCCAAGCAGATGTAGCAGTGGAAACTGAGTCGAAATTTCTGGAGAAAAATTTCAGGAATTTTTCTGGTACTTGTGGGTTGACCTTCCGGCTGTAAGGAACCCACGCCTTGGCAAGGTGGAGACGTAGGAGGGGGCTACTTCATGTGCCCTGGAGCCTGGTGGCCCAGCTGAGTCCTGGAGGCATCCGGGTTAAGGCCAAGGCCAGGCCTGGCACGTCCCGACCGTCAGCGGCAGCCCCGAGCCCAGGAGGCAGCAGAGGAGCGCGACTAGAAGGAGCCCGAGGGCCCGGAGGGAGAAGAGACATTGGGAGAGACTGGGAAGCGGGGCTCCCGTGGCCTCCGATGTGAAGAGCAGCATCAGTGGTCCACTCAGCCCCGTGTTCCCAACAACGTCTTAGCTCGTGGGACAAAAATAATTGTTAATCGATCTTGAATATTGCCAGGTTTGTTATATTTGTGCTCACTTCATAAGGAGCGGTCCGGAGGCTGAGGGCCCAGTCCTGCTGGGGTGCATGGCTGGGGAGGGGTGCAGAGGCTGTGAGGCCTGGCCTGCTGGGGTGCATGTCCAGGGAGGGGTCAGGGGACTGAGAGGCCTGGCCTGCTGGGGTGCACAGCCAGGGAGGGGTGCAGAGGTGGAGAGGCCTGGCCTGCTGGGGTGCACAGCTGGGGAGGGGTGCAGAGACTGAGAGGCTGGGTCCTGCTGGGGTGCACGGCCAGGGAGGGGTGCAGAGGTGGAGAGGCCTGGCCTGCTGGGGTGCACAGCTGGGGAGGGGTGCAGAGACTGAGAGGCCTGGCCTGCTGGGGTGCACAGCTGGGGGGCGGGGGTGCAGAGACTGAGAGGCTGGGTCCTGCTGGGGTGCACGGCCAGGGAGGGGTGCAGAGGTGGAGAGGCCTGGCCTGCTGGGGTGCACAGCTGGGGAGGGGTGCAGAGACTGAGAGGCTGCATCCTGCTGGGATGCACGGCCGGGGAGGGGTGTGGAGGTTAAGGGGCCTGGCCTGCTGGGGTGCATGGCTGGGGAGGGGTGCGGAGGCAGAGAGGTCGGGTCCTGCTGGGGTGCACGGCCGGGGAGGGGTGCAGAGTCTGAGAGGCTGCATCCTGCTGAGGTGCATGGCCCGGGAGCGATGCAGTGACACCTGTGGTCCCTTGGGGGCAAGGGAGTGCGTGGCCCTTGCCGCTGGGCCCAGGGCCTCCTCCTGCCTGGTCATCACAGGCGCGGCCAGAATTTTGACCAATCTGGGGTTCGTGTGTGGCGGGCGCAGGGACTGGGAGCGCGAGCGTGGAAGGAGTTGGCCCACGCACTTCCCGGGGCTGCCCCGGGCCAGGCTACCCTCTGCTGATAGAGCGTGGGGACCTAACAGGGAGCCCGGGGCTGCCCCCCCATTCTCGGGGCCTCGGTCCCCTCACCTGGGTGGCCAGGCACCTGCTCAGCAGAGCCAGCGGAGAACGGGGCGAGGGGGCCACGTTCTCTCTCCTCCCTAGTCTGTGGGCTGGATCCTGAATTTCCCTGTGGCCTCAAAGCCGTGGATTTGAGCGAGCTGCTAACCCGGGAACGACTCCAACAGGTACCTGAGGACTTACCCCTCTCCTGCCAGCTCCTGGGGGACTTCGCCGTGAGCCTGTCTCTGACGTCGCTCTGCAGACTGGAAAGGACTTCAGACCTGGATCGCAGGGACGGTGGGAGGGGCGCCCCCGGCATCCCCAGTTCTCGGGTCAGGAGCCTGAGGCCTCGGCAGGTGAGCGACTTGCCCCGATTCCGCGCCGAAGGTCAGGGGAGCTCATGCCCTTGCCAGGACTCGGCCTCTGCCTTCAGCGCTAGGACGCAGTGCGACCACGCCGGGGGGTATCACAGGCTCTTGGCACCGGTTTAGGTTCCTTGCACCCCCGGATGACAGCGGGGGCCTGTGGGCGTCCGTCCTTCAAGCTCCTGTGCAGGCACAGCCTGGCTCCGAGGGGTCACCTCTGGCGCGGGGACGGCCTGGTGGCGACGGGATGGTCAGGACGAGAGTGCAGGGAGCAGCTGGGGATGAATGTTCAGGATGAGGAGCACTTGCAGGTGATGAGACGCAGCTGGGGCTCGGAGGGGCGTGCGTTCGTCTCCTCCGAGATGCTTTAGAGAAAGTTCCGTCCCTTGCCTCGGAGGTCAGAGGATCCCCTCCAAACCTGGGGACTCCGGGGGGCACAGGGTTCCTGATTCTCTTCCACCTTCTGTGTCCTTTGCTGTCGAATAACCACATTTCCCAGAGGCCTTTGGACATGGTGAGGGCCTGGGGCGCGTCTCTGGGATGAGCTGACGTCACTGAGGGTCTGTCATCGTGATGGAAATCCACCTTGTTCCTTTAGTTTTAATTGCTTTACTTTCTATTGATTGTCTCCCAGTTTCCATTTTTTTTCCCCATCTCTGCCCACCCCCATGTGACGGGACCGTAGCCCGCTCATATAGTTCGTTCGTGATACATATTTTTTGCTGAATAATTAAATGAGCATGAATCTGTAGCCGTGGTCTTTGGTGGATCCAAGAGATGCTTATGAAAACTCTTATCATTGTTTTCAATGAATATTTCTGAGACTTTGACATTTTAACTCGGAAAAAAAAGTTTTTCCAAAAAAAAAAAAAAAAAGGAAAAGAAAAAAAAGTTTTTCTGGGCATATGCCTTCTTCTGAGGATATTCATCCTCGGACCTTTATTTTTAACATCTTATGGTTGATAATAGTTTAACTTGTACATTTAAGGAATGATGAAACATGTAGTTTTTTTTCGGGTTGCTGAAGACCTTTGAAGACTTTTCAGGTTTACTGCCTCACAGTGTTGTCATCTTAACTATTTTAGGTGATTAGTATCGAATGGGACACTGCTGTGTATTTGTTGAAAGCATAATGTTTGCTTAAACTGACTCGGAAATTGATTTTATAGGACAGCTTAAGCAAATCATTAACCCAAAGACTATTAAAATTTTATCTTTCAAGTGGTAAGCCATTCCTTTGGCTCTGTGTTCCCTGGATTCAATGTTAATAGGATTATGAATCTTTTTGAATTCGTATATTGATCTACTTCATGCTGAGTGGATGTGTCTCTTTTTCTCCTTTTTATTATACGAAACATAATAGTTATTATGTGTGTCCGGCAGGATTGGAATGATGTCTTCATCCTCTGCCTCTGGCTTTCTGCATTACTAAAATCAGAAGTGAAATAATCAGTGTGAGAAAACAAACAAACAAACATTATTGAGCTGTGTGTGGTATATGGATATGTACATGTACTTAAAGCTGTATTTGAATAATTCTTTTCTATAAATTTAGTGAAATCTCTTCTTCACACCTAGTTTTTTTTTTTTTTCTGTATGTAGACAGAAATACGTATCCTGTAAGGAATTTAAGAAATATAATTAAAACGTCATTTATTTCTTTAATTTTAGGGCATGTTAGAGGAACAGGTCACCTCTAACCTGTGAGAAAAAAGAAAAAAGGTCACCATGAGAATCAAGCTAAAGAAGAAACAAATAGTCCAACATATGAGCTTTTTGGGGCATAACGTGGGATAAAGGTGGCTGTACTCTAATTTTTTAAAATTTTTATTTTAAAAGGTTTTATTTGTATTTATTTATTCATGAGACACACAGAGAAACAGAGGCAGAGACCCAGGCAGAGGGAGAAGCAGGCTCCTCGCAGGGAGCCCCGTGCGGGACTCGATCCCGGGACGCCGGGGTCAGGCCCTGGGCCCAAGGCAGACGCTCACCCGCTGAGCCCCCCAGGCGCCCCGGGGGCTGTACTTTATGGACAAGGACTCGTGATGGTTCTGTGTCATAACACCCGCTTGGAACTGTACGTTTTAGTTTGTTTACCCAAATCTGTGTTCAGCCCAGATGAGTGGATATGCGACCTCGTCGGTGGGAATTTTACACCGCACGCCACCGAGCCTGGTCGGCGTTTGTTTTGAAGTGGAAGAGAGGAAATTCAGAATCATAGGCAACACTCATGTGCTCATTTTTGTCTCTCTCTCTCTCTTTTTTTTCTTTTTTTAATTTTCAAGATCAATAGCTACTCCGTTGGTTGGAAAGATTTCTGTGGTCCCGTGTGGACGGTGTATGTTGTGTAACTATTACGAAAGTGAATTTCAAGACCCGACATTTCTGCCCTGGACATCTTACTCTTCACATTTTATTTTGCATCCGCTCTGCTTATTTAATTATATTTTAATAATTCTCTCTATCTCGCGTCTCTCTTGAAAGACCTCTCCTGTTGATTATCCTGTGAGCGTGTTTTGAGACACGGTGTCTCCTTGGGGAGTCTTTCTCCGCTCCTAAAGCCATAACAACGTGAACTAAGCAATAAAAAGCCAATTCCCTCCCCTTGGTTGTGCTTCGCATAGTCATTTCTTTGATACGGGCTAATAAAAACAGGAAAAGGATCATTTTTGAATGCTTTGGTTGGGGTTGCTTTGCTTCCAATAAGGAAAATTGCCTCACATGGGGGAGCACGGGTAATAAAGATACAGCTAAGTGAGTAATTGTGTTCAGTCTAATGTCAGAATCCCCAGGCTGCCGCCTGCAAATCTAATTTAATCTTGGGATTGCTGTGTGTCCACCGTGGTGCGTAGCTGTGAGCCTGCTGCCGCTCCCCATCGCCTCTCCACAGCTACTGAAGATGAATTTCAGATGCTACTGCAGATTTTTGATGTGGGTGGGTCCCTTCTCCCTTAGTGATGTTTGCAAGTTAACAAAAGGGCTCTGGGTGTTGACCAAGAGTGAAGGATGGAACACAGTGATGGGTATTGTGGTGGCAGAAGTGACCGGAGGCCACCTTACAGAGAGACGGAGGCGCGGGGAGAGGAAACCGCTTCACCCGAGTCCTGCAGGTTGCAAGGCTTTAGGACACGATCGTTGACTTTCTTCGTCTGGCTGCCTCCAATCCATGTCTTTCCTCCTCATCGTGCTTTGCACCCCTTTCTTCTTACTTTAAGACAATTGGGGACAAGTGTCCTCTCTGCTGTACCTCCCTATCCGGTAGCTCCTGTGGGACCGACCCCCTCAGACCCTCCGCTCAACAGGGTCTTGGCACTGATGACTCATGGCCCGATGCCTCTCCAGAAATTATTCTCACCCAAGGCAAAGGAGCAGCTCCCATCACATGACTGATTGAGGCAGGGATATTGTTTGGGATGCTTGGAATGGCCCTCTGGGGTCCAAGGTCCCCACGGACGCAGCTGAGACAGACCATCATCTGTCCGTCCACTCTGCTTTCCCAAGCGTGCTCCTGAGGGTGAGTCCCAAGAAACTGCCCCTGAAATCATCACAGAGGATGATTTACCAGGACACCCAACCTAAGACGATGGAGAGGTTGGACCAGGGTGCTCTTCTGGCAGGGGTCAAGGGCAGGATGGCCCTGCTGGGAGAACTGTCTTCTTCCTGGGAACCCCGGTGGTCCTGACGGGAGAGTCTCCAGCTGAGAGGTGAGAGACCTGCACCGCTTCTGTGCCTGGGGACCTGGTCTCATCCTTCCACTTACAGATCAGGAAAGCAAGCCCCGTTCCCTAAAGTAACGTGACCAACAGCGCATAGCTAGCTGGCAGGAGGAGCTACAGCAAGCCCGGGGGGCCTGTCTGCTGCTGCCGGTGCGGATCTGGGAGGGCCATTTTGGAATTTGTTCCAAGTTGTGCTGCTGTAACTCATTGACTGCAGATGGGTCTAGAAACCATTCATCTGTCTGACCCATTTGTTCAGCTCTGGCCCAGAAATCTCAATAATTCCTACACGGCCTTACCTTGCGAACTGTCTACCGTCCTTTGAAGAGCGATCGCTGAAGCTCACCAGGGTTGGTCCTAGAATGGTGGAGAAGAAGAGATGGTGTAGCAGAAACAGATGGTCCTGGTTGTTTTTGCCTGAAATCAGCATTTCGTGTTAACTGGCTATTAAGAGGATTGGGAACTTGGCAAAGGCTTACTACATGATAGAGCGGCGGCAAGTACACATTCATTAGACGGATGAAACATGCGGCAGCGGGTTGAAGCAGTCATAAGCTAGATGAAAAATGACTACAAATTAATATGTGGTCTCATGATCATCCTAAATAGTTTATTAGTCATTTTATTATGCTCAAATAATGTTCCATGGAGATTATCAAACTATTATAAGCTCAGAGTCACGATCCTGAGAAATTTGGAAGTAATTGAAAAGCAAATTATTGGTTTACTATTATTGCTACTATAAGGATTCGGATTTTATATAGTTTCCTTGGCGTAATTAACCAGCTACTCTTCCTGAAAACGTTCTTTGAGCCCCATTGTCTGTAAATTAAGTCAAAATATATTTTATTTGGTATTCAAGGCCCTATGTATGCTGTGCTTTCTCTCAGGCTTTCTCTTCTATATGTACTTCATACCCCAGCCCAACTGGGAACCTCAAGTGTTCCCCAGACATTTCTGTTATTCCCCAAGATTTGGGTCCTTTTCTTCCTGGACCATTCTTTCCACGTGATTATCTATCAATGAAATTTTCTCTGATTTCCCTTAGATACATCCTTGGCTATAATGCTAAACCGCCTGCTATGGGGAAACATGTCAGGTGCTCCCAGCTGGATTTACCTTTTCTTCGCCGTGAACCACTGTGGCATTTAATTTGTATGGAGATTGTATGTCCTATTTTGCATTTGGCTGCTCTCCTCTCTCAAGTTCAGTAAGCATTTGGGGGTATCCCTGTACCGGAATCCATGCTAGGTAATGGGTGATTAAAAATTGTGAGAACTTGGGGATCCCTGGGTGGCTCAGTGGTTTGGCGCCTGCCTTCGGCCCAGGGCGTCCCATGTTGGGCTCCCTGCAGGGAGCCTGCTTCTCCCTCTGCCTGCGTTTCTGCCCCCCCCCCCCAGCTCTGTGTCTCTCATGAATAAATAAATAAAATCTTAAAAAAAAAAAAAAGTGAGAACTTGATCTTCACCTAAGGGGTCTGCAGTCTGGTGGAGGGGATATGATAAAGTGCTAGAGGAGCCACCTACGGCCAAGCTAAGGTGTGTTATGGGAGACACAGTCCTGGCCGTGGTGACCCTCAGTGGGGGATGTCCACGAGGACTTATCTGAAAGACCCTTGAGTTGAGTCTAGAAAGATGAATGAGGTGCTTGCCAGCCGTGGCTGAGAAGGAGGCGGGTGGAACAACAGAAGGTCAGACAAGAGGGAGGAGCCAGTGGATGAGCCACAGGAGAGGAGAGAGTGTTACGCGTTGGGCCTTACACTCGGAAAGGTAGGCAGGTTGCATGGCCGTGCACGCGTCGTGAAGGTGAATAGCAGGAGGGGGCCGGTGGCCAGAAATGTCCAGTGATGGCCGCTTTGGGCAGATCCAGAGATCACGGGGAAAAGCCTATGGATTGCTCTTCTCCACTTGTGTTTATTTCCGCGTGAAGAGAGCATCATTGACGTAACTCCTGGCTTGGAGAACTTGCCTGGTTGGTAAATTTGGGGAGGAATCAAGTCAACATCGGAGCCCTGCTCTGTTTTCCTCTTGAGAGGGAGCTGTTCTTGGGAAGACGGAGCTTCTCTGGGGGAAGGAAGCTCTTTGAGTAGAATTCTGTGAGTGGACTAGCTTTGGTCTCCTGCTTGTCGACGCGTGGGCTCGAAATTATTAGCCACTTTGCTGTAGACCTAAAACCACAACCACTGAGCTAGAATTCCCAGAAATAAACATGCCGTTTTTCTCTCTGTCTGCCACTCCTTTTTTTTTTTTTTAATTATTATTAATTTAATTTGTCCTGGACCTGGGTGGGAGAAAGCGGTGCTAGTCGTTGAGCCCCTTCGAGACCCTCACCGTCGAGTGGTGGGAGGTGGGAAGAACCGCGAAACGAGAGCAGGTGAAAATCTGAATTCCAGCAGGGGTGTAGTGATTCAGGAGGATGATGCGGGTTTCGGTGATGAAAAGAAGGTAGAGTGAGCAAGATTCGGTGACTAATTGGCTGAGGGGATGAGTGGGATGGACGAAGACCTAGAAGGACCGCGTCTTCTGGCTTGCGTGGTTGCAGGCCACACTCGTTCACACCCTGGTTGACCTAAGGTATCTCTCAGTTGGTTCTTGAGGCCAGGACGCTTAATCTGGCTTTTCATTTGTCCTTGGGGAGGGACTACCCCCCCCCCCGCCCCCGGGATCGGAGAAAATATTTCAGGGGCTGGTACACTTGGGCATTTGCCCACCTAAGGGGTCCATTCCTTTGTTACCTCATGTGGCCGGTAGATGTTTATTAATCTCCTCCTGTGTGTCGATACCCGTCTTGGCTTGGCCATGACCAGTGATGAATAAAACACTCACTTGTCCTCTGCGAACGAACCCGGAGTCCGGTGAGCAAGCCAGGAAAGCACGAGCGAGGGGCGGGAGTGGGCGGCGCGGTGCTGGCCAAACAGCCTGAGTGAGCGTCTGCGCCCTGCTCCTTGCAAGCCAGGCGACCTCACCAGAGCCTTAGTTTTAGGGTAGCCAAGTCAGCATCTACCTCGAATGCCACTTCACACGTTCTCAATTCTTCTGATTTGGCCCAGGAAACTGGTGGCTTGGCTCTGAATAAATTCTGCCAGAAAGTTAGAAAATTGAAGAAAAAAAAAAAAAAATTAAAAAAAGTTGTTTTTGGAATTCATTTTTAAAACAGGAAATTCCTGTCTCGAGCTGAAAGAAGTTGTCACCGGAGCAACATTAAGTTATGCTCTATTTCTCTCTCCTTTGGACGATCCCTTCAGATCACACTTGACGGAGGGAAGTCAGAATGTGGTTTATTTTTTTGGAGAAGCCTTCGTTTTTGAGCTCTCTTGCATCAGGGACCTAGAAAAGAATGTGGGCTCTCTTATTACGACGGCGATTCTAGAGAGTCTTAAGAAGTGGAGAAATGAGGTGTTTGTGGCCTTTAAAGGCAGACCTGGTGTTCCTAGGGCATGATCCTCTGATTTGTAGGTCTGCATGCCATTTCATACAAATATGGACTCTTGAATGTTCTAAAATTGTTGGGGGAAAATCCCACTGTTTCCAGAGTCCTCAATCCAATGTAAAGTACCATTTGCATACGTGAATTGTGTGTGCGCCCGCGCGTGTGTGTATGTCTGCGTGCACCCTGCTGTTCCTGTTTCAGTAGTTACGAGATCAAACCATACGCTGTGCACCAGAGTCTGGGACATTTATTTGCTATGATTTCGGTTTGTCCCCGACGTCACGCAGCACAGAAATTGGAAAGAGGTAGCTGAGGTAGAAGGTGGGGCAGAAGCAGCGATCAGCGTTCCCAGTGGGTAATACCAGCTTTATCTAAAATCACTGTTAATTAAGCGAGAACAGAAATGCCCCACTTTTGTCCTAGAAGTCTGTGTTTCCCATGACTGGGGAGAAATACAGTACCGTCCTGTAAGGAATTTAAGAAATGCGGCTAAAATGAAAGTATCATTGGTGCCCGTCGTCCTCGGGGCGGGGATGCGCTCTCACTCACGTCGGGGCCCTGAGTCTGGAAGCTGGGTGGGACTCCGGCGATGACCTAGTCCGGTGTTCTCCGCTGGGGACCGGCAGGAAGCTCAGGCCCAGGATGGCCGAAAGGACTTGGACCGAGTCCCCGATGAGGTCCGGAGCCAACGTGGTGGCTAAGGCCGCGGCCGGCGAGGCGTCAGACTCTGGGGTTCCGACTGGCTGTGCCAACTGCCAGTCGCGTGGTCTTGTGCCAGTTCCCTCACCTCCCTGTGTCTCCGTCCGTGCATCCGGGACACGGGGCCGGTAGCCGCTGTCCCCTGCAAGAGTCGTCGGGGGTGGATCGACCGAGGGGGTGCGAAGTCAAGGTGCCCGGACAACGGGTGCTGCTTGTCGGCCACGATGGTCTGCACGTCGGGAACCCGGGATGCAGCAACGCCCCTGGATTCCTGAGGTCAAAGTGCGTGAGTGGCAGATTGCACGGAAGGACCGTGTGACCCGCCACAGTGCTGTGAAGGGGACGCTGGTCGTAGGGGGCAGGCGAAGGGGGCGGTGGGAGGGTGGAGCTTAGAACAGTGAGCTGGGGCTCGGCGGTTCCTCAGCCGACCTGAGGCAGACTCCGTCGGCCCCCCGGGCGAGGTTTCTCTAGGATCCCGGCTTGAGACACTTTCACTCTGGGCAATAACCTTAGCTGTTGGTCTGGGCGCCGGAGCCTGCCGCTTCGGATGATGCCGGGTGACTCAGAACGGTTGCGAAACTCGACGTTCGGGGCTCCCAGGCCTACGAGACCTCTAGCTCACGTGATGCTCCCACCTCACTGCAGGGACAGCCTAAGGCAATGCCCGGGCTCCCCTCAGAGAATGAGCCTCCTGTCCCCGCCCGGGCTCGCAGGCTGAGCTCCCGGTCATGCACGGCTTTATGCTGAGCCAAGGCTGACGCCGTCGGACAAGGCCGTCCTGGCAGCGGGTGGGGTGCACCAGCTCGGGGGCGGCGGCCGTGCGCTCGGGTGCCCGGCGGGCTCAGCTGGGGGCAGAGGCCGTGGGGTCGGGACGGCGTCCCCGTGGGAGCGCCGCGGAGGCCTGGGGCCGGGCTTCGTGTCCCCGGGCCCCTCCGTCCCTGTTGCGCCCCTCGGCTGCTCCGGGTGACCTGCGCCCACCCCGCTCCCCGTCTGGCCCTTCCCCCTTGCAAGCCCCCCACCCCGTCCCAGCCCCCCCGCCGTCGGTCTGTCTCTGCAGAGTTTATATTCGACTGTTGTCTCTGGGCAGTCTGCCCGGTTAGCTTTATTTGTTTCTCATAATTGTACTTAGAGCCTCCGTTACATGTTTCAGATGGAGCTTTCCTGCGGCGTCCTGTGTCCCTTATAACCGAGGGCTTTTCCTGGGGTGTTGTAGCGTCTGGGCATGCAGGTGCAGCCTCCCCTCTCCACAGGGAGCTTTACCAAGCCAGTGCCCGAGTCCGGGGAAGGTATCCTAACGTCCCGGGTCTCTAACAATGGAGTAAAAGCAATACGTTGCCGCCTAGGCTTTCTGTCTAGCTCTTCAACAAAAATAATCTGCCAAATTTAGTTTTATGGAAGATCAGCACACTGATGACGGTGTAAAAGTCCCGGGTGCCCTTCGCCTTGAAATACAAAGCTTGTGCCAGCTTTATTATTTTATTTATTTTTTAAAAATTTGTTTATTTATTCATGAGAGACACAGAGAGAGGCAGAGGGAGAAGCAGGCTCCACGCAGGCAGCCCGACGCAGGACTCGATCCCAGGACCCCAGGGTCACGCCCTGGGCCGAAGGCAGACGCTCCCCCCCTGAGCCCCCAGGTGCCCCTTGTGAAATGAAGGCACAATCCTAAATACTCGGTCCTTTAGTCTCAGCCCAGCTGTGGCTTGAGGCCTTCGATTATTCCCTAACGTCGTAGCAAAAACTCTAAGCTTTAAAAAGCGGGTCTTTGATGATGATGGTTCTTTCGAACCGCGCGTTCACACCTTAGATGTAGCTCGCGCTGCATCGTCCACTCGAGGAGCTACTAGCAACCAGCCCCACACGGCTTTTAAAAGCCCCGGTCACCGCAGTTCAAAATAAAACCATTGGGTCTGCAGGCGCTGCAGCCACAGCGGGAAGGCGAAGCCCGCGTGCGGCGTGGCTGCCCCCTGGGCGGCGGGGCAGGGAAGGCCTCCTAGCCCGGGAGGCCGCGGCCGCAGCGGGTCCAGCTGCCCTGGAAGGCCCGAAGCCGCCGCAAATCCCGCAGGTGCCGGAGCTCCGGCCGCCTGCCGGGGAGCGCGGGAGCTGAGCGGCCAGAGGCACCTGCCGGCTCCTCCGCGGCCGCCCGGTCGGGCTCCTTGTCCCGGGCTCGCTCCGCCAGTGTCCGTACCCGCGGCTCCGTTCAGGAGCTTGGAGGCCGCGCCAGGGCCACTGGGCTCGTGCATGTTGGAAGTGGCCCAGACGTCGTCCACGCGACTTCTGTTCACATCCTGTGGCTCCGAATCCACGGGTCCACCCCCAGCGGCACGTGGTTGTGGGGAAGGTGGCCCGTGGCTTGGTGGCACCTGTGCAGCCTAAGCTATTACTGGGGGTTGGGTGGGGGGATGGATTTGGGGGAACAGCCAGCGGTTTCCAGCAGGCGCGTAACGTCCGCTGAGGGTTTGATGTTTGAGGTGCCGGTTTATCTGCCCTGGAGAGTCTGGGCGCTAGAGGACGCTACGTGGGTCTCATTCACACCTCGCGTGGCTTTCAGCTCTGCCTGTGGTCATGTACCCGGACACAGACCTCCCTCCAGAAACGAGAGCAGGACTCCGTACACACCTGGTTTTGTCGTTGCACGACTGTGTAGCCGGAGTGTGAGGGTTGTTACCTGGATCCCCAGAGCCGTGGCCCTGAAGGCTGCGGGAGCCCGCGGGAGCCCGTGGGAGCTGGGGACCGAAGCCCCTGACCCCCGTGCTCCTCTGAGCGAAGGCTCCACTAAGGCACTGAGACGTGGATGTCGTGGCCGTTAGTGAGTGACGCTCCCCTCGTGGATGCGGGGCCGCGACTGTCCCGCACAGGCCCAAGGCACTGTCTTCAGATTAGTGGAATGATACTCTCCTTTTTCGGTTTTAGAATCAAAATGAGGGCTGTCCTTGTGCATCTAGGTTGGGGTTCCTCTACGGCGGGCTGCTGAGGGCCGCTCCGTCTCGTCTGGGCATCCAGACCTGGTGGGATGCCGAGCGTCACGATGGACTCGGTGGAGTCGGTGGAGCCGGCGCTGTTACCTGTAGGTTAGGGACGGGGCAGGAGCTCCTGCAGTGGATGCCTGTGCACCAGTACCTTCCCCTCCCTCCCTCTCTCCGCCTGCCTGCCTTCCTTCCTTCCTTCCTTCCTTCCTTCCTCCCTCCCTCCCTCCCTCCCTCCTTCCTTCCTTCCTTCTTTCTTTTATAAGATTTTATTTATTTATTTGTGAGAGTCACACAGAGAGAGGCAGAGACACAGGCAGAGGGAGCAGCAGGCTCCCTGCAGGGAGCCCCATGTGGGCCTCCATCCTGTGACTCGGGGTTCATGCCCTGAGCCAAAGAAGGCAGCTGCCCAACTGCTGAGCCCCCCAGGCGCCCCCTTTTGTCTTATTGTTGCTAACCCAGTGAATTTTATCATCTTCCCAGACGGTGTGTTACAGTATTTTATCTATTTCTCATAGGAGATTAAATTAAAATGTAATTTTCACTTCAGTTTTTAAGTTATGCTCAAGATTTTCCGTCACATAACCCAGTCTTCTTCAATTACTTACACGTTGACCTTGCTCCTAGAAGACTGTGTACCTGGGGATCCCCGGGTGGCTCAGCGGTTTAGCGCCTGCCTTTGGCCCAGGGTGTGATCCTGGAGACCCGGGATCGAATCCCACATCGGGCTCCCGGTGCATGGAGCCTGCTTCTCCCTCTGCCTGTGTCTCTGCCTCTCTCTCTCTCTCTCTGTGTGACTATCATAAATAAAAAAAATAAAAAAAAAATTAAAAAAATAGAAGACTGTGTACCTAGCACTAAGTCAGTACTGGTATGCAGCCATTTTCCTCTCCCTGCCTCCCTCAACCTTTTCTAGGACGTGAACTCTATCAGACTTAATTCTTCGACGACCTCCTCCTCCTCCTCCTCCTCCTCCTCCTCCTCCCCCTCCCCCTCCTCCTCCTCCTCCTCCTCTGTAGAGCAATGGCTCTATGGCATGGTGTTACGCTCAAAGGAGCCCTTTGTTGGGTCTCGTGGGCTCGGGGTCAAGAGTGTAGAGGCTGTGATAAATGACTAAGTGTCTGAACCTTGGTGTCTTCAGCTGTGGCACGGAGGTGCTTAGAGTAAGAGTATCACAGGCTTCTGTGACGATGACGTGTCTCCTATCGAATGTCAGCGTGTCAGTTGGTGCGTGGCGAGCGCTGCATACGAATCATCCCTTGTTGTGGCTGAAACTAAACCGTGTGCCCGACTACGCTGGTGAGGGGGTTTGTTCAGTACTCAGTAGGCAAAAACATCTTTTCCTGCAATGCCTGTTTCTAGTCAACACTAGCAGGGACGTATTTTGGTTTCCCGAGAATTCTTAGCATATTACCAGAGTTCCCCATTTTAATATTAGGTGACACGGCGCCCCATTGACAAAGGATTTTGAAGTGAGGACGAACACTTCGTGAACAATCTGGTTTAGTTTGTTAAGGGGAAGAAGCCGTGATTGCTCTTTCCACAGCCTTCATGTCTCTGTATTTAGCACTAGGACAAAAAACACATTTCTAAGGTCATTTCTTGAGGACAGATTCTGAGGGATAAACAATTACATCAGTTAAGGGCGCCTGGGGGGCTCAGCAGTGGAGCACCTGCCTTCCGCTCAGGGTGTCACCCCAGGGTCCCAGAATCAAGTCTCGCGTCGGGCTCCCCGCAGGGAGCCTGCTTCTCCCTCTGCCTGTGTCTCTGCCTCTTTCTCTGTGTCTCTCGTGAATAAATAAGTAAAAATCTATGCATAAAAACCAGTCTTATGGTCCTGGAGGCACGTGCTGCCTAGAGGCTAGAAAGGGTTGGATTAGTGAAGATAGAGATGGCAGTGATAAGGGTGGACAGGTTGAGAGAGAGCCCTTGGAGTTTTGTGGGCCCTTCCCCGGCCATAGGGGACGAGAGGGGTGCCGCCCTCACCCCAAGGCCGCTGAGAAGTCCTCATCCTGACCCCTGGCAGGGCTCCTGACCTAGGCCAAGGGACAGAGGGACGGGGTTTCCCGGTGGCCAGAGAGATCCTCCCGGCCAGCTGCTCCAGCGCGTGGGGCAAGGGGAGGTCAGGCGGCTGGAGGTGCGGGGCTGTTCCCCAGGACACGATGGGGAGCAGAGGGCCCGGTGGGCTGAGATGCCCACACACCTGCTGCTCTGGGGCAGGCATCCCATCAGCAGGGAAGAGCTGCGGGTCTCACTGGACCATGGTCATAGGGTGAGCAAGGGGCGGCGAGAAGAGAGGGGCACCGTCCAGGTCAGGGTACGGCGAGGAGGCCCGCAGGCCCCGGGGGACGCACTGGGTGGTAGGCCCAGGTCGCCGTGCTGCGGGGCAAGCTCGCCCCTGCTCCTCTTCTTTTGCTTCCCTACAACTGCGCCTCCTGCCTTTCTGTCAGCAATGGGGGAGAAGGGTGCTCATGGGGTCCCCCCGAGGGGTGGGGGCCCGGCCCGGCCTCCTCATCGTGCCAGTCGAGTGCGTTGGGAGACAGCGGGAGGGTGTAGCCCCCGCCGGAGACTATCCTCGACCCCACTTATTTCTGAGGGCGGCGAGGTTTCCGAAGGGAGCTGTGCTGTGGGGCACAGGCCGCTGCTCTCCGTCAGCTACAGACGGGAGATGGGCCCGGCTGTGCTTTTCAGCGGGTTTGCTGTTCTCAGGACAGTGCAGGCTGGGCCCCCCGGGGGCAGGCTGGATGCCGCCACCCCCCTCGGGTCCTGCGCACGTGACTGCCCTGGCGGCAGCGGAGGAGGCGGGGGTCCCCGCTGTGTGCTCAAACGCGGCACCCGAGCCAGCAGGTCCGAGGCGGCCCTGAAAGCCCCGTTTTGGAGGGATCGCTGGCACAGGGCATATCAAGGGCAGACGTGCTTGGGGAACCCGATGCTGCATCTCCCCCGGTCAGCAGCGCCGCTACTTGACCCCCTTTAGACGCATGTGCCTGACTGGAAGGCCCCACGCGGGCTGGGCACTGGGAGGCACTGGGAGGCCCTGGGAGGCCCTGGGAGGGCCGGCGGGGTCAGCCACCTGCTGCCCCAGGGCTGCAGCCCACATGTGGGGAGAGCGTCTTGTTGGCTTCCCTGCGGCTGCACAGACTCCGAGAGTCTGCTGGGGCAGTTGCTCCGTCTGGATCCGGAGGAGACCTTGAAGACGTGGCCCTGTGTCTGGCAGACGGTGGGAAACCGCCCAGAGGGTCCTGGGACAGGTGCATGTACCCTGCAGTGGCGCACGCAGCCAGAGTGGCCCACACGACCACGCTAGCGTGCCTGGGCCGGGCCCCCTGGCTTGTCGGGAGAGCTGCGGCGTCCCTGTCCTGTGGACACGCGTCCTAGTGGCGGGGAAAGGGCCGCAGCCCCACCTCGCGATGCCCGGTAGCTGAAGGCTCTGTGGGGCCGGCCCCGTGCAGGTGACACGGCCGCACCAGCTGCGAACGTGGCCCACCCAGGTGCACCCAGGCACACCCAGGCCCCCCGGCTCCGGGCGGGCTCCCCCGACAGAGCACTCACCGTCCACACCGCCCCTTGGGTTCCTGCTGCTTCCATCTAGGGGGTGCGGGGCCCCGGGGGCTCAGCGCCCGGCCAAGCTCGGGCCTGCGACGCGGTTTCCTTCGGGCCAAGCCGCTGTCGATGAGGGAGGCCGCCTGGAGATGCTGGGCGCGGGGGCCAGGCCGGCGGGCAAGTCCAGGGGCTGTGCGGGGAGCGCCCCTTCCCGCGCGGCCCTGGGAGGACACGTCTCCACCTCGTGGGCCCTGGGCCTTCCTGGGCCGCTGGACGAAGGCTGCAAGCAGTGTCCTAACCCCTGGAGAACACCTGCGCGCTGCTCACGACTCGGTCCTCCTTCGTAAAGCTTACTTTAGGAATAAGTAGCTCCGCTCCTGATAAGGGTCCCGTATTTTACTCAGTCTAGGGATTTTTTTTTAGTAAATACAGGGTTGGGCGAAAAACCTGATTTTCTTTTCCAGAATGCCTCGATAACCCATCTGCTTCCCTGGACGCGTATGCAGATAATGCGCCCCTCGGGGTCTGGTGTAGACGAGGGAGGGCCCGTCGGGGGAGGGCTGAGAAGCCCCAGGCAGAGGAGACTGCGCCTTCGTTGACGGGAACATGGCAGCAAAGCACCCGAGTGGGCTCTTGCCCTTCCCGACAAATGCGTTTCCCCGGGAGACCCTTTCACAGGTGCACGGACGGGCTCCCGTCCACCAGAACTCCGCCTCTGCTCGCTTTCACCGAGCTCCTCACCCCTTGGGGTCCGACCGGGGCGGGGAGGACGGCTTCCTGCTTTGCTCTGGCCGCAGAGGCCCAAGGCCCAGGGTTTCCTCCCACTTGATGTGTAGACGACCGAGTGTCCCCTCCCCGGGGGTCATCTCCCGCCTGCCCCCCCCTTGCACCCAGGGCAGCGGGGCGGCCGCCTCAGCAGCTCCCCGGGCTCCAGGTGCGCTTGTCGTCAGGGGTAGGAGACCCAGCGGGGGCCCGTGCACCTTCCCTCGTTCATCGAGTCCTGAGGTTTTACCTCGTTTACCCCCTTCTCCCCGTGTGCGCGTGAGCCACGTGCCCACAGGTCAGCATGCACCTGCACGCCTGCTTCTTTGGGCTGAGCCACGTGCACACGCGGCCCAGTACCAGGAGCCGCCCCCCACAGCCCCCAGGGTGCATCTCTAGGGCCTTCTCTTACCGGGCGCCGTGCCACTGTCCCATCCTACACTGTTGATATTCAGATCTAGAGGGATTTCCTTTTTCATCTTTTCCCCCAAATTTAATTGTGCGTTTGAATAGGGGAATGGTTGTATGATCTGTTTAAAGTGTGTGGGCAAAGGCCCCGTCAGAGGGCTGGGAGCCCGGCCCGCCCCTCCCCGCCCTGCTCCTACTCACACCTGTAGGAGAGCATCTCTGCTTCTTTCTTTCTTTCTTTCTTTCTTTCTTTCTTTCTTTCTTTCTTTCTTTCTTTCTTTCTTTCTCTTTTTCTTTCTTTCTTTCTTCCTCTCTTTCCTTTCTCTTTCCTTTCTTCTTTTCTTTTCTTTTCTTTTCTTTTCTTTTTTCTTTTCTTTCTTTTCTTTTCTTTTTTCTTTTCTTTTCTTTTCTTTTCTTTTCTTTTCTTTTCTTTTCTTTTCTCCTTTCCTTTCCTTTCCTTTCCTTTCCTTTCCTTTCCTTTCCTTTCCTTTCCTTTCCTTTCCTTTCCTTTCCTTTCCTTTCCTTTCCTTTCCTTTTTTTCCTTCTTTTCTTTATCTCTGCGGTGAGTGTGTGGATGTGCCTTTCCTTCTGCTTCCCCACAAAGTGAGCAGTGTGCTGTCCATATGCTTTCGATGCCGCGTTTTCTCTCCTCCTCCTCCTCCTCCTCCTCCTCCTCCTCCTCCTCTCTTCTGCTTAACGCCGCATGCCGGACAGCGCTCCCTGTACGCCCCAAGAGGTCTTTTTGTAAACGAGGACTCCTGAGTTGACAGGTTGTCCTCTGTGAGCAGTCGTGTAACTGAGTTAAACTCCGAATCGAGGCATCATCGTGCTCAATGCCTTGGCTTCTGTGTTTCTTAAAGAAGAACTAGTACTTCTCTGGAGAATCTATCTTCAGTCAACGGTCATATGTTTCTTTACCTGTTTCCAAGTGACTTTCACGCGGACTTTTCCGTCTGCCTCTCCTATAACTCTGGCATTACGGGTGACTACGTGCACGTCTCTGCATTTCCTTGATCGTCCCCTTTTCTGCGACGAACACGTGCTCCACCTGGCAGCCTTTGCGGTCAACGTTCTTCTACGGCCTTGCAATGACCAATTTTTAGACGCATGTCAGCACATTGCACGATTTCGTATTTTTCCCAATATAATCACTGTGATCGCCTACTAGGGGGCACATGCTCAGGTGTTCCGTACCCTTAGACCACGGCGGTCGTTCTTCTGGAACAATCTCAACATTTTTGAAGAGCCAGAAATTCCAAACTCCCAATTTCATATTTCCTGAAACATGAATGCCCCTCAGTGACCTTGGTGGACGTGGACTGGACAACCTCTATGACCTTGTGCGTATTTTGCTTGAGAGAGACCTAAGATGTCCCGAACTGCCAATGCCTTCTCTGCTGACTCTTGACCGACTGAGCCACCCAGGTGCCTCCTGGGTCTTGAACTTTTAAAATAACCGAATTTCCATTTCTGTCAATGCAATGAATGGTAAATTTACCTCCCTTCATATCTGTTAGCTTTAGGTGGGTTTGCCTTTTAAACTTAAAAAAAAAAAAAAAACATGAAAAAGCAATCCATGTCTTTTATCCTACCATGTGTCCTCCTGGTATTTTGCGTTTGCAGTTTTTATTTTAAGATTGCGGGTGTGATACAAACAGCTGTCATGAAAAAATTATAAGAAAGAATATATCCACATCTTGGACAACTTTATGACATCACCGTGCATTCCGGTTTCATATCGGATGACGAAACCTCCTACACCTGAGTATCTTTGTATCTGTAATAAAGTTGTCAGCAGTTAAATGGTCGTGAAGAATTAAAAAAAAAAAAATCCTAAGGTACCCTAGGGTCTGAGCAAGACGGCGCCGCCGACCGGTCACGCCCCCGTGGCCTTCACGCCCCTCTGCGCGCACAGTGGCGGTTTGCTCTCCGAGTGGGGAAGCTGCACCAGGTGGGGGGATCTCCCCAGTGCCCTTCTCACACCGGAAGAAACCTGAAGGTCCCTGAGCGGGAAAAGTCTAAATAGAGGTTTGAAGGATGTCTGCTCGTGAATAGTACAGAGGAGGCCTGGCCTGGGAAGGGAGTCCCTATCTTCCAGTGTTTTCCAAAAGAAAACCAGCAGCCCCAATCTGGTCCAATAACTACCTATAGTGGGTTTTAAAAAAATATTTTATTTATTTATTCATTATTTTTTAAAAATATTTTATTTGTTCGTGAGAGACACAGAGAGAGGCTGAGACAGAGGGAGA